>NC_034191.2:2693332-2710832 GCF_002021735.2 Oncorhynchus kisutch
TAGCCTAGCAATGTGAATGCTAACCCTGAACAGTATTATTCCATAGCCTAGCAATGTGAATGCTAACCCTGAACAGTATTATTCCATAGCCTAGCAATGTGAATGATAACCCTGAAAAGTATTATTCCATAGCCTAGCAATGAAATGTACACATTTTCTACCAATATGAACTTTTAAATTCCAAACAATTTTGGAAACAATTTTCCAAACAATTTTAAAATTTGAGTAACACTTAGAAAGTCAGTGCAACATACATTACCAGTTAAAAGTTTGGACACACCTACTCATTCAAGGGTTTTTCTTTATTTTTACTATTTTCTACATTGTGGAATAGTAGTGAAGACATCAACACTATGAAATAACACAATTAGAATCAGTAACCAAAAAATATATATTTTATTTTTGAGATTATTCAAAGTAGCCACCCTTTGCATTCTCTCAACCAGCTTCATGAGGTAGTCACCTGGAATGCATTTTACTTATCTTGTGTGCCTTGTTAAAAGTACATTTGTGGAATTTCTTTCCCTCTTAATGCGTTTGAGACAATCAGTTGTGTTGTGACAAGGTAGGGATGGTATATAGAAGTCAGCCCTATATGGTAAAATACCAAGTCCATATTGTGGCAAGAGCAGCTCAAATATGCAAAGAGAAACAGCGATTGGTCATTAATTTAAGACATGAAGGTCAGTCAATCCGGAAAATTTGAAGAATTTTAAAAGTTTCTTCAAGTGAAGAAGTTATCTAACAAAGCCTAAACACAAGAGAACATATTTTCCAGTTATTAAAATAATCAATTTATGATAGATAACGCATGCATTTCGCTACACTCGCAATAAGATCTGCTAAATATGTGTATGTGACCATTGATAATTGATTTGATTTGATAGATTTGTAAAGAACAATGTAGACAATCTAAAGACATTCTGATTGGCTGCTGATCAGAGGAGGCTCCTCAGAGGAGGAACGGGAGGACCATCCTCCTCATTCAAATTTACAGCTGGTTAACATGGGAGCCTTTCATCAAGCCGTCTGTAATTCCACGTTATGATTCTTTATTCTTTTCAAGGATGTCAAAAAACAATTCCGAATCATTTTGATAGCTTCGCATCATCCGTTAAAAGTTCGGTTAGAGAGGTTGACGCAGCACATTTTTCTTTGCGTGCGCTCAAGCAGACATTGCCCTTTCCTCCGGTATGAAAACACATAATCACTCCAGACAGAGACAAGCAAACACTCATGACATAAATGTTGTAGCAGCCTAGGCTATACCTAAACAGAGATCTGACCTGCTGTATGGGATGAAAACAAGACAATTTTTTCCGTCTGATCAACCGTAGGCTACTACTAATAGCAGCCGCATACAGCTCCCTGTCTATCTGTTCAGGTTAAACTAATTGGTAACGTTATGTATTTATAGTCCATTTGGGTGTCAAGAGAAAAATGTGATAGATTATATTCACAATTGGGGTGGCTATATGTTTTATTACCTAGAATTAAGCAACTTATTAATAGTGGTGGCGGATGAGTCTTTAAAAATATATATATAGAGAGAGAGATTTTTTAAATAAGGCCTACAGTTCAAAAGGAAAACATGCATTAATCAAGCTCAGCCCTGTGAGGTCAATTGTCTATCAGTTGCTGTCTATGTGTCTGAGTAGAGGAGATCCCCCTCCTCATCTCGTCTAAATATAATTTATATCAACAAATATAAGGTCGCTGCAGGGTCAGGAGTTTTTTTAAACCATGTGACTCGATTATGGAAAACTGGTCTCATCATATAAAACCTTTTTACAACGGATTAATCACTGTCATACCTTATAGGGTCCAGAGTTTTCTTAGTTTGGAAGGAAAAACTCCAGGCCCCAAGGGGGTTAAAATTGCCCCACCTCTCTGGGACCCCTCCTGCTCCCTGATTAAGAGGTGAGGTCCACTACTATTGTCAACTTTCTCCTGACATGAACTGAAGCCACGTCTCATGTAGAGGTCGACCGAAAACTTCAAATCGTCCCTAATTAATCAGCCATTCCGATGAATCGGTCGACCTCTAGTCTCATGTGTCCGCTCATCCACTGGCACATTGAATGTTTCCTCTCCTCAGTCAATCACATTATTACACATCAATGAATTTACTCCTCGCTTGGACTAACTAACAAACTTAGCTCTTTTGTCTAACTGTGTAGTGTCTTGTGTTATTGTTTTTTGTCTTCCCAGTCAAATCCTGTCCTGCACTGGTCAAGCCTCTGAACACCTCAACTCAACTCAGCCTCATACCATCATTCAATCACAGCTGTGATCCCTTTCCAACACGGTGTAAGTATCCCTCTCATCTCCATAATATTGTACTATAAATATCTTTATCAAATGCTTTAGGTTAAGATAGTCTTTTGATGATAAAAAAAAAAACACATTTTGTAGTCTCCGTGCGTTGACAAGCCTATACCGTGAGTCTCCCATCCTCCTCCATTTTTCAAGTCACCAGCCTCCAATGCTGCTGATGATATTGTCGTGTCTTTGGCTATGCCGGATTAAGTGATATGACATGCTATTCTATAAAATCATTTCTCCGTAATTAATATTACCTGATTGAGCTAATCATGTAAATGTAATTAACTAGAGAGTCGGGACACCACGCAAGAATATCTATAGTGCTATTATCTTCCAAATAAACTCTTAAAGAATAATAAAGTAATATTTTACATCAATAGCAGTCAATAATAATCGTCACCTTAATTCAGTCTCACCTGAAAGTTGTACATTCTTGGTTATCTTCACGAACCCTGGCTAACAAGTTGAATCAGCAATACAAAATTGGGTTTGATTATTTATTTACTAAATACCTAACTAATCACACAGAATTACACATACACATAATTAATCATAACTTGAAAACAAAGGAAAACGTCCCTAGCGGGTGGAACAGATATGCCAGCTTGTTACACAAAAGAAAAGGGGTTGAGTTTGAGTGAAAGAGCGGGAAGACTGAGTAACAAAGGAAGAAGCTGTGCTATCGTAAATACAGTATCTTATGCATTCTAAATGACCGCCCTTTTGGAAAAGGAAAATGCAATAAATATGTACTCTGAGCTGTGTTGCCAAACCCGAGTCCTTTGAAGAATGTCTTGGGTGGTCAATTGGATACGTTGCAGTAACGTCGTTGTGTGATACACGGGATACTCTGTCTGTTTCTTCCTAACCCTCATTTGCAGCTGCTGTTGCTAACTCAACGGCTAGGATGTATCACTTCTGTAGTGAATAAGAGTTCAAATTTCATACCATTCGCAACCAAAGCTCACGCTGATGTTGGCTTCTTTCTGTAGTTATTATCTGAATCATTCTGACAATGGACCGTCGTCCTCACATCCTCTGATAGAAAAGGAGAGGAGGGCGTGTTTGAAAAGTTTTATAGTCCATGTCCCTTCACAAGGGTTGGGCCACTGATTGAGCAGAGCCCTTAACCTTATGAAAACCTAAATCTCACATTTTAGAAGATAAAATCACATCCCATCACGAATAATTTCAAATTCAAACATTTATATTGAACAACAATTCCATGTGAATCCGATAACTACAATGTGCAGACTTTCCACTGTTGAGTTTATGTCATCTTATCATTGATGAGAATGTCTCACATGACAACCGAACTGACATCATTTTCATTAAGTACCACTGCATATGTTCAATTGGTCGGATTACCAGAATATAGTTCATTTCCCCCCAACTTCTGATGTTCCCAGAATCTCTATGTTAACCAAAGGATTTGCAAATGTAACATCAGTAGGGTAGAGAGAGGAAAAAGGGGGGAAGAGGTATTTATGCCTGTCATAAACCAACCCCCAGTCCAACGTCATGACAGTATGAATATAATCGAATCCTGGAATACCACTTTCATAGTAGCATAAATGTGACATAAATACAGTATATCAAATCAGTGTTGTTGGATTTTACCAGTTGATAGAAATGAACCTGCTAAATCTTCTAAATTGTAATTATTCGCCTACCTCATGCCTTTTGCACAGAATGTATATAGACTTTCTTTTTTCTACTGTGTTATTGACTTGTATATTGTTTACTCAATGTGTAACTGTGTTGTTGTCTGTTCACACTGCTTTGCTTTATCTTGGCCAGATCGCAGTTGTAAATGAGAACTTGTTCTCAACTAGCCAACCTGGTTAAACAAAGGTGATCTGGTCTACCTGGTTAAATAAAGGTGATCTGGTCTAACTGGTTAAACAAAGGTGATCTGGTCTACCTGGTTAAATAAAGGTGATCTGGTCTACCTGGTTAAATGAAGGTAATCTGGTCTACCTGGTTAAATAAAGGTGATCTGGTCTACCTGGTTAAATAAAGGTGATCTGGTCTACCTGGTTAAATAAAGGTGATCTGGTCTACCTGGTTAAATGAAGGTGATCTGGTCTACCTGGTTAAATAAAGGTGATCTGGTCTAACTGGTTAAATAAAGGTGATCTGGTCTACCTGGTTAAATAAAGGTGATCTGGTCTACCTGGTTAAATAAAGGTGATCTGGTCTACCTGGTTAAATAAAGGTGATCTGGTCTAACTGGTTAAACAAAGGTGATCTGGTCTACCTGGTTAAATAAAGGTGATCTGGTCTACCTGGTTAAATAAAGGTGATCTGGTCTACCTGGTTAAATAAAGGTCAATAAAAATAAAATAAAATAAAAACCATCTGACAAAATAAGAAAAGGGGAAAGTTTGATGAAAAGATTTAAATAAATGCAACAAAATTCAGGTCATGTGACATGATCAACGAAAACACAAGGCCCTTCCTATAATGCATCTGTCTACGGCAGAACTGGACCGTGTCAACATGTTATTGATTACTGCAGACCCAACTCTTTACCCCGTGTCAACATGTTACTGATTACTGCAGACCCAACTCTTTACCCCGTATCAATATGTTATTGATTACAGCAGACCCAACTCTTTACCCCGTATCAATATGTTATTGATTACAGCAGACCCAACTCTTTACCCCGTATCAATATGTTATTGATTACAACAGAACTCTCTTTACACCGTATCAATATGTTATTGATTACAGCAGACCCAACTCTTTACCCCGTATCAATATGTTATTGATTACAGCAGACCCAACTCTTTACCCCGTATCAATATGTTATTGATTACAGCAGACCCAACTCTTTACCCCGTATTAATATGTTATTGATTACAGCAGACCTCTCTTTACCCCGTATCAATATGTTATTGATTACTGCAGACCCAACTCTTTACCCCGTATCAATATGTTATTGATTACAGCAGACCCAACTCTTTACCCCGTATCAATATGTTATTGATTACAGCAGACCTCTCTTTACCCCGTATCAATATGTTATTGATTACAGCAGACCTCTCTTTACCCCGCATCAATATGTTATTGATTACAGCAGACCTCTCTTTACCCCGTATCAATATGTTATTGATTACAGCAGTCCTCTCTTTACCCCGTATCAATATGTTATTGATTACTGCAGACCCAACTCTTTACCCCGTATCAATATGTTACTGATTACTGCAGACCCAACTCTTTACCCCGTATCAATATGTTATTGATTACAGCAGACCCAACTCTTTACCCCGTGTCAACATGTTACTGATTACTGCAGACCCAACTCTTTACCCCGTATCAATATGTTATTGATTACTGCAGACCCAACTCTTTACCCCTTATCAATATGTTATTGATTACAGCAGACCTCTCTTTACCCCGTATTAATATGTTATTGATTACAGCAGACCTCTCTTTACCCCGTATTAATATGTTATTGATTACTGCAGACCCAACTCTTTACCCCGTATCAATATGTTATTGATTACTGCAGACCCAACTCTTTACCCCGTATCAATATGTTACTGATTACTGCAGACCCAACTCTTTACCCCGTATCAATATGTTATTGATTACAGCAGACCCAACTCTTTACCCCGTGTCAACATGTTACTGATTACTGCAGACCCAACTCTTTACCCCGTATCAATATGTTATTGATTACAGCAGACCCAACTCTTTACCCCGTATCAATATGTTATTGATTACAGCAGACCCAACTCTTTACCCCGTATCAATATGTTATTGATTACAACAGACCCAACTCTTTACCCCGTATCAATATGTTATTGATTACAGCAGACCCAACTCTTTACCCCGTATTAATATGTTATTGATTACAGCAGACCCAACTCTTTACCCCGTATCAATATGTTATTGATTACTGCAGACCCAACTCTTTACCCCGTATCAATATGTTATTGATTACAGCAGACCCAACTCTTTACCCCGTATTAATATGTTATTGATTACAGCAGACCTCTCTTTACCCCGTATCAATATGTTATTGATTACTGCAGACCCAACTCTTTACCCCATATCAATATGTTATTGATTACAGCAGACCCAACTCTTTACCCCGTATCAATATGTTATTGATTACAGCAGACCTCTCTTTACCCCGTATCAATATGTTATTGATTACAGCAGACCTCTCTTTACCCCGTATCAATATGTTATTGATTACAGCAGACCTCTCTTTACCCCGTATCAATATGTTATTGATTACAGCAGTCCTCTCTTTACCCCGTATCAATATGTTATTGATTACAGCAGACTCAACTCTTTACCCCGTATCAATATGTTATTGATTACAGCAGACCTCTCTTTACCCCGTATCAATATGTTATTGATTACAGCAGACCTCTCTTTACCCGTATCAATATGTTATTGATTACAGCAGACCTCTCTTTACCCCGTATCAATATGTTATTGATTACTGCAGACCCAACTCTTTACCCCGTATCAATATGTTATTGATTACAGCAGACTTCTCTTTACCCCGTATCAATATGTTATTGATTACAGCAGACCTCTCTTTACCCCGTATCAATATGTTACCCCTTCAGGGCCATTTAAAGAAATTATTATCATAATAACATACTCAGAAGGAAATAAATATCAATGATATCTCCTCTCCTCCTCTCCTCCCTTTATCCTTCTCTCCTCCTCTCCTCCCCTTCTCCTTCTCTCCTCCTCTCCTCCCTTTCTCCTTCTCTCCTCTCCTCCTGTCCTCCTGTCCTCCTGTCCTCCTGTCCTCTTCTCCTCCTCCCCTCTCCTCCTGTCCTCTCCTCCTGTCCTCCTCCGCTTCTCCTCTCCTCCTGTCCTCCTGTCCTGTTCTCCTCCTCTCCTCTCCTCCTTTCCTCCTGTCCTCCTCCGCTTCTCCTCTCCTCCTGTCCTCTTCTCCTCCTCTCCTCTCCTCCTCTCCTCATCTGTAGTGTTGTCTCCCAGCCTCTCTGATGAGAATAACACTCTCCTCTCCTCCTGTCCTCTCCTCCTCTCCTCTCCTTAGTCTCCTCCTAACCCCATCGGTAGTGTTGTCTCCCAGCCTCTCTGATGAGAATAACACTCTCCCTGAACCCCTGTTGCATTATTCATCAGCCCAGATAATGTTGGTAAATTATTTTATATGGTGGGGAAAGATTTATCTTAGGGCGCAGGGCTCTGGCTAATGTGTTTATTATGCTAAAATAATTGCTGGAAATGGGGGCCAGGGATGGCGAGTTGGGAGAAGCGTCAATACTTTATATTCATTGGAGGAGAGCCGTGTGAATGCTTTGTGGTCACATGGATGGGCGGGCGTCATTCAGAGGCACTTGGTCTGTGTTTGGATGTTTTTTATGGAGATGTGTTCTCCCCCCTCAGTCTAGGACTGTGTCCCAATTGGCAGCCTATTTCCCATGACAGAGAACTACTTCGAGACCAGAGCCCTTTGGGGATAGGCTATCGTTTGGGACGTGTCAAATGCCGCTCCGGTTTTCCGGTTGTTGTTGAAAATAGATATAAAACAACACCAAAAAAGCTCTGTCAGTGACAGGAAGCGTCATTAAACAGAGCCAGGGAGATAGCAGTCACCTTTTGAACTGCTATTTGCCTTGTTTAGCCGAGAGAACCCCATCCTCACAATATCAGAGACACAATGGGCTTAACGATAGGCTTCATTTGACATCAAATCAGACAGTAGTACTCTTATGGGGAGGGGTGAAAGTTAAAGAGAGGGAGATCAGGAAGAGAGACCAGCAGACAGACAGACAGAGAGAGAGATCAGCAGACAGAGAGAGAGAGAGAGAGAGAGAGAGAGAGAGAGAGAGAGAGACTGAGACCAGCAGGGAAAGAAAGAGAGAGGCTCCAGACAGAATGATACCTCAGAGAGCTGTCTGAGGATTCTTCAGCTGTATGGGGAAGGAAAGAGAACCATACAGACAGTTTCTCCCATTTCATTATATGTCTTCAGATTTGAGATGTCCTTAGTATATTATGACAGTATAAACACAGTACAGTATGACAGTATAAACACAGTACAGTATGACAGTATAAATACAGTACGAACACAGTACAGTATGACAATACAGTATAAACACAGTACAGTATGACAGTATAAACACAGTACAGTATGACAGTATAAATACAGTACGAACACAGTACAGTATGACAATACAGTATAAACACAGTACAGTATGAACACAGTACAGTATGACAATACAGTATAAACACAGTACAGTATGACAGTATAAATACAGTACGAACACAGTACAGTATGACAATACAGTATAAACACAGTACAGTATGAACACAGTACAGTATGACAATACAGTATAAACACAGTACAGTATGACAGTATAAATACAGTACGAACACAGTACAGTATGACAATACAGTATAAACACAGTACGAACACAGTACAGTATGACAATACAGTATAAACACAGTACAGTATGAACACAGTACAGTATGGCAGTATGAACACGGTACAGTATGACAGTATGAACACAGTACAGTATTACAGTATGAACACAGTACAGTATGACAGTATGAACACAATAGAGTATGACAGTATGCCCACAGTACAGTATGGCAGTATAAACACAGTACAGTATGCCAGTTTGAACACAGTACAGTATGACAATATGAACACAGTACAATATGACAGTATGAACACAGTACAGTATGACAGTACGCCCAAAGTACAGTATGACAGTATGAACACAGTACATTATGACAGTATGAACACAGTACAGTATGAACACAGTACAGTATGACAGTATGCCCACAGTATAGTAAGACAGTATGCCCACAGTACAGTAAGACAGTATGCCCACAGTACAGTATGACAGTATGCCCACAGTACAGTATGACAGTATGCCCACAGTACACTATGAGCACAGTACAGTATGAACACAGTACAGTATGACAGTATGCCCACAGTACAGTATGACAGTATTCCCACAGTACAGTATGACAGTATGAACACAGTACAGTATGACAATATGAACACAGTACAGTATGACTGTATGAACACAGTACAGTATGACAGTATGAAACCAGTACAGTATGAAAGTATGAACACGGTGCAGTATGACACTATGCCAACAGTACAGTATGACAGAATACCCACAGTAGAGTATGACAGTATGCCCACAGTTCAGTATGACAGTATGCCCACAGTACAGTATGAACACAGTACAGTATGACAGTATGCCCACAGTACAGTAAGACAGTATGAACACAGTACAGTATGACAGTATGCCCACAGTACAGTATGAACACAGTACAGTATGAACACAGTACAGTGTGAACACAGTACAGTATGACAGTATGCCAACAGTACAGTATGACAGTACGCCCACAGTACAGTATGACAGTATGAACACAGTACATTATGACAGTATGAACACAGTACAGTATGACAGTATGCCCAGAGTACAGTATGAACACAGTACAGTATGAACACAGTAGAGTATGACAGTATGCCAACAGTACAGTATGACAATATGAACACAGTACATAATGACAGTATGAACAAGGTACAGTATGACAGTATGAACACAGTACAGTATGACAGTATGCCAAAAGTACAGTATGACAGTATGAACACAGTACAGTATGTCAGTATGAACACAGTACAGTATGTCAGTATGAACACAGTACAGTATGAACACAGTAGAGTATGACAGTATGCCAACAGTACAGTATGACAGTATGAACACAGTACATAATGACAGTATGAACACAGTACAGTATGTCAGTATGAACACAGTATGGTTTGGCAGTATGAACACAGTACAGTATGGCAGTATGCCCACAGTACAGTATGACAGTATGCCCACAGTACAGTATGACAGTATGCCCACAGTACAGTATGACAGTATGCCCATAGTACAGTATGAACACAGTACAGTATGAACACAGTAGAGTATGACAGTATGCCAACAGTACAGTATGACAGTATGAACAAAGTACATAATGACAGTATGAACACAGTACAGTATGACAGTATGATAAACAGTACAGTATGACAGTAAGAACATAGTACAGTACGACAGTATGAACACAGTACAGTATGAACACAGTACAGTATGACAGTATGCCCACAGTACAGTATGACAGTATGAAACAAGTACAGTATGAACACAGTACAGTATGACAGTACGCCCACAGTACAGTATGACAGTATGAACACAGTACATTATGACAGTATGAACACAGTACAGTATGAACACAGTACAGTATGACAGTATGCCCACAGTATAGTAAGACAGTATGCCCACAGTACAGTAAGACAGTATGCCCACAGTACAGTAAGACAGTATGCCCAAAGTACAGTATGACAGTATGCCCACAGTACAGTATGAACACAGTACAGTATGACAGTATGCCCACAGTACAGTATGACAGTATGAACACAGTACAGTATGACAGTATGAACACAGTACAGTATGACAGTATGAACACAGTACAGTATGACAGTATGAACACAGTACAGTATGACAGTATGAGAGCAGTACAGTATGAACGTATGAACACGGTGCAGTATGACACTATGCCCACAGTACAGTATGACAGTATACCCACAGTAGAGTATGACAGTATGCCCACAGTTCAGTATGACAGTATGCCCACAGTACAGTATGAACACAGTACAGTATGAACACAGTACAGTATGATAGTATGCCCACAGTACAGTATGACAGTATGCCGACAGTACAGTATGAACACAGTACAGTATGACAGTATGCCAACCAGTACAGTATGAACACAGTACAGTATGAACACAGAGCAGCATGACAGTATGCCCACAGTACAGTATGACAGTATTCCCACAGTACAGTATGAACACAGTACAGTATGACAGTATGCCCACAGAACCATATGACAGTATGCCCACAATACAGTATGACGGTATGCCCACAGAACAGTATGACAATATGCCCACAGTACAGTATGGCAGTACGCCCAAAGTACAGTATGACAGTATGAACACAGTACAGTATGTCAGTATGAACACAGTACAGTATGTCAGTATGAACACAGTACAGTATGACAGTATGAACACAGTACAGAATGACAGTATGAACACAGTACAGTATGACAGTTTACCCACAGTAGAGTATGACAGTGTGAACACAGTACAGTATGGCAGTATGAACACAGTACAGTATGACAGTATGCCCACAGTACAGTATGACAGTATGAACACAGTACAGTATGAACACAGTACAGTGTGAACACAGTACAGTATGACAGTATGCCCACAGTACAGTATGACAGTATGAAACCAGTACAGTATGAGCACAGTACAGTATGAACACAGTACAGTATGACAGTACGCCCACAGTACAGTATGACAGTACACCCACAGTACAGTATGACAGTATACCCACAGTAGAGTATGACAGTATGCCCACAGTACAGTATGACAGTACACCCACAGTACAGTATGCCAGTATGAACACAGTCCAGTATGACAGTGTTCCCACAGTACAGAATGACAGTATGCCCAAAGTCAGGTTGACAGTATGAACACAGTACAGTATGTCAGTATGAACACAGTACAGTATGACAGTATGAACACAGTACAGTATGACAGTATGAACACAGTACAGTATGGCAGTATGAACACAGTACAGTATGACAGTATACCCACAGTAGAGTATGACAGTATGCCAACAGTAAAGTATGACTGTATGCCCAAAGTACAGTTTGACAGTATGAACACAGTACAGTATGTCAGTATGAACACAGTACAGTATGACAGTACGCCCACAGTACATAATGACAGTATGAACACAGTACAGTATGACAGTAAGAACATAGTACAGTACGACAGTATGAACACAGTACAGTATGAACACAGTACAGTATGACAGTATGCCCACAGTATAGTAAGACAGTATGCCCACAGTACAGTAAGACAGTATGCCCACAGTACAGTAAGACAGTATGCCCACAGTACAGTAAGACAGTATGCCCAAAGTACAGTATGACAGTATGCCCACAGTACAGTATGAACACAGTACAGTATTAACACAGTACAGTATGACAGTATGCCCACAGTACAGTATGACAGTATTCCCACAGTACAGTATGACAGTATGAACACAGTACAGTATGACAGTATGAACACAGTACAGTATGACAGTATGAGACCAGTACAGTATGAACGTATGAACACGGTGCAGTATGACACTATGCCCACAGTACAGTATGACAGTATACCCACAGTTCAGTATGACAGTATGCCCACAGTACAGTATGAACACAGTACAGTATGAACACAGTACAGTATGATAGTATGCCCACAGTACAGTATGACAGTATGCCGACAGTACAGTATTAACACAGTACAGTATGACAGTATGCCAACCAGTACAGTATGAACACAGTACAGTATGAACACAGAGCAGCATGACAGTATGCCCACAGTACAGTATGACAGTATTCCCACAGTACAGTATGAACACAGTACAGTATGACAGTATGCCCACAGAACCATATGACAGTATGCCCACAATACAGTATGACGGTATGCCCACAGAACAGTATGACAATATGCCCACAGTACAGTATGGCAGTACGCCCAAAGTACAGTATGACAGTATGAACACAGTACAGTATGTCAGTATGAACACAGTACAGTATGACAGTATGAACACAGTACAGAATGACAGTATGAACACAGTACAGTATGACAGTTTACCCACAGTAGAGTATGACAGTGTGAACACAGTACAGTATGGCAGTATGAACACAGTACAGTATGACAGTATGCCCACAGTACAGTATGACAGTATGAAACCAGTACAGTATGAGCACAGTACAGTATGAACACAGTACAGTATGACAGTACGCCCACAGTACAGTATGACAGTACACCCACAGTACAGTATGACAGTATACCCACAGTAGAGTATGACAGTATGCCCACAGTACAGTATGACAGTACACCCACAGTACAGTATGCCAGTATGAACACAGTACAGTAAGACAGTATGCCCAAAGTACAGTATGACAGTATGCCCACAGTACAGTATGAACACAGTACAGTATTAACACAGTACAGTATGACAGTATGCCCACAGTACAGTATGACAGTATTCCCAAAGTACAGTATGACAGTATGCCCACAGTACAGTATGAACACAGTACAGTATTAACACAGTACAGTATGACAGTATGCCCACAGTACAGTATGACAGTATTCCCACAGTACAGTATGACAGTATGAAGACAGTACAGTATGACAGTATGAACACAGTACAGTATGACAGTATGAGACCAGTACAGTATGAACGTATGAACACGGTGCAGTATGACACTATGCCCACAGTACAGTATGACAGTATACCCACAGTAGAGTATGACAGTATGCCCACAGTTCAGTATGACAGTATGCCCACAGTACAGTATGAACACAGTACAGTATGAACACAGTACAGTATGATAGTATGCCCACAGTACAGTATGACAGTATTCCGACAGTACAGTATTAACACAGTACAGTATGACAGTATGCCAACCAGTACAGTATGAACACAGTACAATATGAACACAGAGCAGCATGACAGTATGCCCACAGTACAGTATGACAGTATTCCCACAGTACAGTATGAACACAGTACAGTATGACAGTATGCCCACAGAACCATATGACAGTATGCCCACAATACAGTATGACGGTATGCCCACAGAACAGTATGACAATATGCCCACAGTACAGTATGGCAGTACGCCCAAAGTACAGTATGACAGTATGAACACAGTACAGTATGTCAGTATGAACACAGTACAGTATGACAGTATGAACACAGTACAGAATGACAGTATGAACACAGTACAGTATGACAGTTTACCCACAGTAGAGTATGACAGTGTGAACACAGTACAGTATGGCAGTATGAACACAGTACAGTATGACAGTATGCCCACAGTACAGTATGACAGTATGAAACCAGTACAGTATGAGCACAGTACAGTATGAACACAGTACAGTATGACAGTACGCCCACAGTACAGTATGACAGTACACCCACAGTACAGTATGACAGTATACCCACAGTAGAGTATGACAGTATGCCCACAGTACAGTATGACAGTACACCCACAGTACAGTATGCCAGTATGAACACAGTCCAGTATGACAGTGTTCCCACAGTACAGTATGACAGTATGCCCAAAGTACAGTTTGACAGTATGAACACAGTACAGTATGTCAGTATGAACACAGTACAGTATGACAGTATGAACACAGTACAGTATGACAGTATGAACACAGTACAGTATGGCAGTATGAACACAGTACAGTATGACAGTATACCCACAGTAGAGTATGACAGTATGCCCACAGTACAGTATGACAGTATGCTCACAGTACAGTATGAACACAGTACAGTATGACAGTATGCCCACAGTACAGTATGACTGTATGAACCTATTACATCACCAAGGTTTTTACTTCAGTCTATTTTCCTCATGGTCTACTACCAACCCAACATGATGGGCTCTGAACAGAGACATAGTGGGATACATATTACATTAGACTGCTGAATCTGGGACATTCTGTAGATGATAAACAAAATCATATCATTAGAATTCCTCTCAACCAATCACAATGCTTGTTTTGACCAGTTTGTTGCAGAAAAAAAATAGTTAAATCATTGTGCTGCATTTTCCTCTCCTCTTCAAAACCTCTCCTAAACTGGGGTTGGTTGACTGTAGAGAATGTTCTCAAATGCTGACGAAGTCATGCTAACATTTGTCTTGAGAAACCAGCAGAGTTAAAAAAGAGAGATATATTTATAAAAACATACACTACAGCCTCTCTCCAAGGTTGCACAGTTGGAATGAAATTGGATCTCAGCAACAACCAACATTTTAAAGAAAGAGAGTGAATGGAAGTGTCCCTAAATTCACTCGGCTCTCAACAGAACTCTAAAAGGAATGTTGACGTTAGTAGCTTATCAAACGTAGCTAACAAACTGATCCAGAACCTGTCCTCTGTTCGGCCACTCGCTGTGGGCTCTCTGCATCCTTGTTGTTGATCAGTAGCTAACAAACTGATCCAGAACCTGTCCTCTGTTCGGCCACTCGCTGTGGGCTCTCTGCATCCTTGTTGTTGATCAGTAGCTAACAAACTGATCCAGAACCTGTCCTCTGGTCGGCCACTCGCTGTGGGCTCTCTGCATCCTTGTTGTTGATCAGTAGCTAACAAACTGATCCAGAACCTGTCCTCTGTTCGGCCACTCGCTGTGGGCTCTCTGCATCCTTGTTGTTGATCAGTAGCTAACAAACTGATCCAGAACCTGTCCTCTGGTCGGCCACTCGCTGTGGGCTCTCTGCATCCTTGTTGTTGATCAGTAGCTAACAAACTGATCCAGAACCTGTCCTCTGTTCGGCCACTCGCTGTGGGCTCTCTGCATCCTTGTTGTTGATCAGTAGCTAACAAACTGATCCAGAACCTGTCCTCTGGTCGGCCACTCGCTGTGGGCTCTCTGCATCCTTGTTGTTGATCAGTAGCTAACAAACTGATCCAGAACCTGTCCTCTGTTCGGCCACTCGCTGTGGGCTCTCTGCATCATTGTTGTTGATCAGTAGCTAACAAACTGATCCAGAACCTGTCCTCTGGTCGGCCACTCGCTGTGGGCTCTCTGCATCCTTGTTGTTGATCAGTAGCTAACAAACTGATCCAGAACCTGTCCTCTGGTCGGCCACTCGCTGTGGGCTCTCTGCATCCTTGTTGTTGATCAGTAGCTAACAAACTGATCCAGAACCTGTCCTCTGTTCGGCCACTCGCTGTGGGCTCTCTGCATCATTGTTGTTGATCAGTAGCTAACAAACTGATCCAGAACCTGTCCTCTGGTCGGCCACTCACTGTGGGCTCTCTGCATCCTTGAAGAGAATATCAGAAAGTACAACGTTAAATAATAGTTCTGATTGTCTTTTAATGAGGAAATATTTATTTCTTGAACTGATCCAGAACCTGTCCTCTGGTCGGCCACTCGCTGATTGTCTTTTAATGAGGAAATATTTATTTAATTGATATCGGGAAGAGAAAGGGATAAATAAGCCGGATGGTATTTTCAATAATATGAAGGTTTCAGAAACATATTTAGAAGGTTTTAAGAAGAAGGACCTGTATGCCGAAAAGAGAAAGAGTTAGATACTGCAGAGCTCTCACACAATCCTTGGATGTTAAACATCCCTTTGAATCTTGAGTATTGTTAGAAAATTGGGATGACAGAAATAATTATAAATATTTACTTAGTCGTGTGGAGACAAAGCCCACTGGGAACACACTGGTTCAATCAAATGTTGCTTCCACGTCATTTCAATGAAATGACATTGAACCAACGTGGAATAGACATTGAATTGAGGTCTGTGCCCAGTGGGAGCACAAGGGGATTTAGTTAACCCAAGGGCCACCTTTCAGCTGTAGAGCTATAAAAAATAAACACACCAGACACACACACACACACACACACACCAGACAAACACCACACACACACACACACACACACACACACACACACACACACACACACACACACACACACACACACACACCGCACACACACACACACACACACACCACACACACCAGACACACACACACCACACACACACACACACACACACACCACACACACCAGACACACACACACACACACACCAGACACACACACACACACCAGACACACACACACACACACACACCACACACACCAGACACACACACACCAGACACACACACACACCACACACACCAGACACACACACACACACACCAGACACACACACACACACACCAGACACACACACACACACACACCACACACACCAGACACACACACACACACACACACACACCAGACACACACACACACACACACACACCACACACACCAGACACACACACACACACACCACACACACCAGACACACCAGACACACACACACCACACACACACACACACACACACACACACACACCAGACACACACACACACACACACACACCAGACACACACCAGACACACACACACACACACACACACACCACCAGACACACACACACCCACACCAGACACACACACACACACACACACACACACACACACACACACACACACACACACACACACACACACACACACAC
>NC_034191.2:2713332-2868233 GCF_002021735.2 Oncorhynchus kisutch
TATAGACATCATTCAACATGATAACTAACTATTGACATCATTCAACATGATAACTAACTATAGACATCATTCAACATGATAACTAACTAACTATAGACATCATTCAGCATGATAACTAACTAACTAAAGACATCATTCAGCATGATAACTAACTAACTATAGACATCATTCAACATGATAACTAACTAACTATAGACATCATTCAGCATGATAACTAACTATAGACATCATTCAGCATGATAACTAACTATAGACATCATTCAACATGATAACTAACTATAGACATCATTCAGCATGATAACTAACTATAGACATCATTCAACATGATAACTAACTATAGACATCATTCAGCATGATAACTAACTAACTATAGACATCATTCAACATGATAACTAACTAACTATAGACATCATTCAACATGATAACTAACTATAGACATCATTCAGCATGATAACTAACTATAGACATCATTCAGCATGATAACTAACTATAGACATCATTCAACATGATAACTAACTAACTATAGACATCATTCAGCATGATAACTAACTATAGACATCATTCAACATGATAACTAACTATAGACATCATTCAGCATGATAACTAACTAACTATAGACATCATTCAGCATGATAACTAACTAACTATAGACATCATTCAGCATGATAACTAACTATAGACATCATTCAGCATGATAACTAACTATAGACATCATTCAACATAATAACTAACTATAGACATCATTCAACATGATAACTAACTAACTATAGACATCATTCAACATGATAACTAACTAACTATAGACATCATTCAACATGATAACTAACTAACTATAGACATCATTCAACATGATAACTAACTATAGACATCATTCAACATGATAACTAACTAACTATAGACATCATTCAGCATGATAACTAACTAAATAAAGACATCATTCAGCATGATAACTAACTAACTATAGACATCATTCAGCATGATAACTAACTATAGACATCATTCAACATGATAACTAACTAACTATAGACATCATTCAGCATGATAACTAACTAAATAAAGACATCATTCAGCATGATAACTAACTAACTATAGACATCATTCAGCATGATAACTAACTAACTATAGACATCATTCAACATGATAACTAACTAACTATAGACATCATTCAGCATGATAACTAACTAAATAAAGACATCATTCAGCATGATAACTAACTAACTATAGACATCATTCAGCATGATAACTAACTAACTATAGACATCATTCAACATGATAACTAACTATAGACATCATTCAACATGATAACTAACTATAGACATCATTCAACATGTTAACTAACTATAGACATCATTCAACATGATAACTAACTATAGGCATCTTTCAACATTATAACTAACTAACTATAGACATCATTCAGCAATGATAACTAACTATAGACATCATTCAAGTTTGATAACTAACTATAGACATCATTCAACATGATAACTAACTATAGACATCATTCAGTTTGATAACTAACTATAGACATCATTCAACATAACTAACTATAGACATCATTCAGCATGGATAACTAACTAACTATAGACATCATTCAACATGATAACTAACTAACTATAGACATCATTCAGCATGATAACTAACTATAGACATCATTCAGCATGATAACTAACTATAGACATCATTCAACATGATAACTAACTATAGACATCATTCAGCATGATAACTAACTATAGACATCATTCAACATGATAATAACTATAGACATCATTCAACATGATAACTAACTAACTATAGACATCATTCAGCATGATAACTAACTATAGACATCATTCAGCATGATAAACTAACTATAGACATCATTCAGCATGATAATACTAAGACTATTCAGCATGATAACTAACTATAGGACTCATTCAGCCATGATAACTAACTATAGACATCATTCAACATGAACTAACTATAGACATCATTCAGCATGATAACTAACTATAGACATCATTCAACATGATAACTAACTAACTATAGACATCATTCAACATGATACTCTAACCTATAGACATCATTCAGCATGAATAACTAAACTATAGACATCCTTCAGCATGATAACTAACTATAGACATCCTTCAGCATGATAAACTAACTATAGACATCATTCAACATTGATAACTAACTATAGATATCATTCAACATGATAACTAACTATAGACATCATTCAACATGATAACTAACTAACTATAGACATCATTCAACATGATAGATAACTAACTAATATAGACATCATTCAACATGATAACTAACTATAGACATCATTTCAACATGATAACTAACTATAGACATCATTCAACATGATAACTAACTATAGACAGCATTCAACATGATAACTAACTAACTATAGACATCATTCAAGCATGATAACTAACTAACTAAAGACATCATTCAGCATGATAACTAACTAACTATAGACATCATTCACATGATAACTAACTAACTATAGACATCATTCAGCATGATAACTAACTATAGACATCATTCAGCATGATAACTAACTATAGACTCATTCAACATGATAACTAACTATAGACATCATTCAGAATGAAACTAACTATAGAATCATCAGCATGATAACTAACTATAGACATCATTCAGCATGATAACTAACTATAGACATCATTCAGCATGATAACTAACTATAGACATCCTTCAGCATGATAACTAACTATAGACATCATTCAACATGATAACTAACTATAGACATCATTCAACATGATAACTAACTATAGATATCATTCAACATGATAACTAAACTATAGACATCATTCAACATGATAACTAACTAACTATAGACATCATTCAACATGATAACTAACTAACTATAGACATCATTCAACATGATAACTAACTATTGACATCATTCAACATGATAACTAACTATAGACATCATTCAACATGATAACTAACTAACTATAGACATCATTCAGCATGATAACTAACTAACTAAAGACATCATTCAGCATGATAACTAACTAACTATAGACATCATTCAACATGATAACTAACTAACTATAGACATCATTCAGCATGATAACTAACTATAGACATCATTCAGCATGATAACTAACTATAGACATCATTCAAACATGATAACTAACTATAGACATCATTCAGCATGATAACTAACAATAGACATCATTCAACATGATAACTAACTATAGACATCATTCAGCATGATAACTAACTATAGACATCATTCAGCATGATAACTAACTAACTATAGACATCATTCAACATGATAACTAACTAACTATAGACATCATTCAACATGATAACTAACTATAGACATCATTCAGCCATGATAACTAACTATAGACATCATTCAACATGATAACTAACTAACTATAGACATCATCAACATGATAACTAACTAACTATAGACATCATTCAGCATGATAACTAACTATAGACATCATTCAGCATGATAACTAACTATAGACATCATTCAACATGATAACTAACTATAGACATCATTCAGCATGATAACTAACTATAGACATCATTCAACATGATAACATAACTATAGACATCATTCAACATGATAACTAAACTAACTATAAGACATCATTCAGCATGATAACTACTATAGACATCATTCAGCATGATAACTAACTATAGACATCATTCAGCATGATACTAACTATAGACATCATTCAGCATGATAACTAACTATAGACAATCATTCAACCATGATAACTAACTATAGACATCATTCAGAATGATAACTAACTATAGACGTCATTCACATGATACAAGACATCCTCAGCATGATAACCTAACTATAGACATCCTTCAGCATGATAACTAACTATAGACATCATTCAGCATGATAACTAACTATAGACATCATTCAGCATGATAACTAACTATAGACATCATTCAACATGATAACTAACTATAGACATCATTCAACATGATAACTAACTATAGACATCATTCAACATGATAACTAACTAACTATAGACATCATTCAACATGATAACTAACTAACTATAGACATCATTCAACATGATAACTAACTATAGACATCATTCAACATGATAACTAACTATAGACATCATTCAACATGATAACTAACTATAGACATCATTCAACATGATAACTAACTAACTATAGACATCATTCAGCATGATAACTAACTAACTATAGACATCATTCAGCATGATAACTAACTAACTATAGACATCATTCAACATGATAACTAACTAACTATAGACATCATTCAGCATGATAACTAACTATAGACATCATTCAGCATGATAACTAACTATAGACATCATTCAACATGATAACTAACTATAGACATCATTCAGCATGATAACTAACTATAGACATCATTCAGCATGATAACTAACTATAGACATCATTCAGCATGATAACTAACTATAGACATCATTCAGCATGATAACTAACTATAGACATCCTTCAGCATGATAACTAACTATAGACATCATTCAACATGATAACTAACTATAGACATCATTCAACATGATAACTAACTATAGACATCATTCAACATGATAACTAACTAACTATAGACATCATTCAACATGATAACTAACTAACTATAGACATCATTCAACATGATAACTAACTATAGACATCATTCAACATGATAACTAACTATAGACATCATTCAACATGATAACTAACTAACTATAGACATCATTCAGCATGATAACTAACTAACTAAAGACATCATTCAGCATGATAACTAACTAACTATAGACATCATTCAACATGATAACTAACTAACTATAGACATCATTCAGCATGATAACTAACTATAGACATCATTCAGCATGATAACTAACTATAGACATCATTCAACATGATAACTAACTATAGACATCATTCAGCATGATAACTAACTATAGACATCATTCAACATGATAACTAACTATAGACATCATTCAGCATGATAACTAACTATAGACATCATTCAGCATGATAACTAACTAACTATAGACATCATTCAACATGATAACTAACTAACTATAGACATCATTCAACATGATAACTAACTATAGACATCATTCAGCATGATAACTAACTATAGACATCATTCAACATGATAACTAACTAACTATAGACATCATTCAGCATGATAACTAACTATAGACATCATTCAACATGATAACTAACTATAGACATCATTCAGCATGATAACTAACTATAGACATCATTCAACATGATAACTAACTAACTATAGACATCATTCAACATGATAACTAACTATAGACATCATTCAGCATGATAACTAACTATAGACATCATTCAGCATGATAACTAACTATAGACATCATTCAGCATGATAACTAACTATAGACATCATTCAACATGATAACTAACTATAGATATCATTCAACATGATAACTAACTATAGACATCATTCAACATGATAACTAACTAACTATAGACATCATTCAACATGATAACTAACTAACTATAGACATCATTCAACATGATAACTAACTATAGACATCATTCAACATGATAACTAACTATAGACATCATTCAACATGATAACTAACTATAGACATCATTCAACATGATAACTAACTATAGACATCATTCAACATGATAACTAACTAACTATAGACATCATTCAGCATGATAACTAACTAACTAAAGACATCATTCAGCATGATAACTAACTAACTATAGACATCATTCAACATGATAACTAACTAACTATAGACATCATTCAGCATGATAACTAACTATAGACATCATTCAGCATGATAACTAACTATAGACATCATTCAACATGATAACTAACTATAGACATCATTCAGCATGATAACTAACTATAGACATCATTCAGCATGATAACTAACTATAGACATCATTCAGCATGATAACTAACTATAGACATCATTCAGCATGATAACTAACTATAGACATCATTCAACATGATAACTAACTATAGACATCATTCAACATGATAACTAACTATAGACATCATTCAACATGATAACTAACTAACTATAGACATCATTCAACATGATAACTAACTAACTATAGACATCATTCAACATGATAACTAACTATAGACATCATTCAACATGATAACTAACTATAGACATCATTCAACATGATAACTAACTAACTATAGACATCATTCAGCATGATAACTAACTAACTATAGACATCATTCAGCATGATAACTAACTAACTATAGACATCATTCAACATGATAACTAACTAACTATAGACATCATTCAGCATGATAACTAACTATAGACATCATTCAGCATGATAACTAACTATAGACATCATTCAACATGATAACTAACTATAGACATCATTCAGCATGATAACTAACTATAGACATCATTCAACATGATAACTAACTATAGACATCATTCAGCATGATAACTAACTAACTATAGACATCATTCAACATGATAACTAACTAACTATAGACATCATTCAACATGATAACTAACTATAGACATCATTCAGCATGATAACTAACTATAGACATCATTCAACATGATAACTAACTAACTATAGACATCATTCAGCATGATAACTAACTATAGACATCATTCAACATGATAACTAACTATAGACATCATTCAGCATGATAACTAACTAACTATAGACATCATTCAACATGATAACTAACTAACTATAGACATCATTCAGCATGATAACTAACTATAGACATCATTCAGCATGATAACTAACTATAGACATCATTCAACATGATAACTAACTATAGACATCATTCAGCATGATAACTAACTATAGACATCATTCAACATGATAACTAACTATAGACATCATTCAGCATGATAACTAACTAACTATAGACATCATTCAACATGATAACTAACTAACTATAGACATCATTCAACATGATAACTAACTATAGACATCATTCAGCATGATAACTAACTATAGACATCATTCAACATGATAACTAACTAACTATAGACATCATTCAGCATGATAACTAACTATAGACATCATTCAACATGATAACTAACTATAGACATCATTCAGCATGATAACTAACTATAGACATCATTCAGCATGATAACTAACTAACTATAGACATCATTCAGCATGATAACTAACTATAGACATCATTCAGCATGATAACTAACTATAGACATCATTCAGCATGATAACTAACTATAGACATCATTCAACATGATAACTAACTATAGACATCATTCAACATGATAACTAACTAACTATAGACATCATTCAACATGATAACTAACTATAGACATCATTCAACATGATAACTAACTAACTATAGACATCATTCAACATGATAACTAACTATAGACATCATTCAACATGATAACTAACTAACTATAGACATCATTCAGCATGATAACTAACTAACTATAGACATCATTCAGCATGATAACTAACTAACTATAGACATCATTCAGCATGATAACTAACTATAGACATCATTCAACATGATAACTAACTATAGACATCATTCAGCATGATAACTAACTATAGACATCATTCAGCATGATAACTAACTAACTATAGACATCATTCAGCATGATAACTAACTAACTATAGACATCATTCAACATGATAACTAACTAACTATAGACATCATTCAGCATGATAACTAACTATAGACATCATTCAGCATGATAACTAACTAACTATAGACATCATTCAGCATGATAACTAACTATAGACATCATTCAACATGATAACTAACTATAGACATCATTCAACATGATAACTAACTAACTATAGACATCATTCAACATGATAACTAACTATAGACATCATTCAACATGATAACTAACTATAGACATCATTCAACATGATAACTAACTAACTATAGACATCATTCAGCATGATAACTAACTAACTAGACATCATTCAACATGATAACTAACTAACTATAGACATCATTCAACATGATAACTAACTATAGACATCATTCAGCATGATAACTAACTATAGACATCATTCAGCATGATAACTAACTATAGACATCATTCAACATGATAACTAACTATAGACATCATTCAACATGATAACTAACTATAGACATCATTCAGCATGATAACTAACTAACTATAGACATCATTCAACATGATAACTAACTAACTATAGACATCATTCAGCATGATAACTAACTATAGACATCATTCAGCATGATAACTAACTATAGACATCATTCAGCATGATAACTAACTAACTATAGACATCATTCAGCATGATAACTAACTATAGACATCATTCAACATGATAACTAACTATAGACATCATTCAGCATGATAACTAACTATAGACATCATTCAACATGATAACTAACTAACTATAGACATCATTCAACATGATAACTAACTATAGACATCATTCAGCATGATAACTAACTATAGACATCATTCAGCATGATTACTAACTATAGACATCCTTCAGCATGATAACTAACTATAGACATCATTCAACATGATAACTAACTATAGATATCATTCAACATGATAACTAACTATAGACATCATTCAACATGATAACTAACTAACTATAGACATCATTCAACATGATAACTAACTAACTATAGACATCATTCAACATGATAACTAACTAACTATAGACATCATTCAACATGATAACTAACTAACTATAGACATCATTCAACATGATAACTAACTATAGACATCATTCAACATGATAACTAACTATAGACATCATTCAACATGATAACTAACTATAGACATCATTCAACATGATAACTAACTAACTATAGACATCATTCAGCATGATAACTAACTAACTAAAGACATCATTCAGCATGATAACTAACTAACTATAGACATCATTCAACATGATAACTAACTATAGACATCATTCAGCATGATAACTAACTATAGACATCATTCAGCATGATAACTAACTATAGACATCATTCAACATGATAACTAACTATAGACATCATTCAGCATGATAACTAACTATAGACATCATTCAGCATGATAACTAACTATAGACATCATTCAGCATGATAACTAACTATAGACATCCTTCAGCATGATAACTAACTATAGACATCATTCAGCATGATAACTAACTATAGACATCATTCAACATGATAACTAACTATAGACATCATTCAACATGATAACTAACTAACTATAGACATCATTCAACATGATAACTAACTAACTATAGACATCATTCAACATGATAACTAACTATAGACATCATTCAACATGATAACTAACTATAGACATCATTCAACATGATAACTAACTAACTATAGACATCATTCAGCATGATAACTAACTAACTATAGACATCATTCAGCATGATAACTAACTAACTATAGACATCATTCAACATGATAACTAACTAACTATAGACATCATTCAGCATGATAACTAACTATAGACATCATTCAGCATGATAACTAACTATAGACATCATTCAACATGATAACTAACTATAGACATCATTCAGCATGATAACTAACTATAGACATCATTCAACATGATAACTAACTATAGACATCATTCAGCATGATAACTAACTAACTATAGACATCATTCAACATGATAACTAACTAACTATAGACATCATTCAACATGATAACTAACTATAGACATCATTCAGCATGATAACTAACTATAGACATCATTCAACATGATAACTAACTAACTATAGACATCATTCAGCATGATAACTAACTATAGACATCATTCAACATGATAACTAACTATAGACATCATTCAGCATGATAACTAACTAACTATAGACATCATTCAGCATGATAACTAACTAACTATAGACATCATTCAGCATGATAACTAACTATAGACATCATTCAGCATGATAACTAACTATAGACATCATTCAACATGATAACTAACTATAGACATCATTCAACATGATAACTAACTAACTATAGACATCATTCAACATGATAACTAACTATAGACATCATTCAACATGATAACTAACTAACTATAGACATCATTCAACATGATAACTAACTATAGACATCATTCAACATGATAACTAACTAACTATAGACATCATTCAGCATGATAACTAACTAACTATAGACATCATTCAGCATGATAACTAACTAACTATAGACATCATTCAGCATGATAACTAACTAACTATAGACATCATTCAGCATGATAACTAACTAACTATAGACATCATTCAGCATGATAACTAACTAACTATAGACATCATTCAACATGATAACTAACTAACTATAGACATCATTCAGCATGATAACTAACTAACTATAGACATCATTCAGCATGATAACTAACTAACTATAGACATCATTCAGCATGATAACTAACTAACTATAGACATCATTCAACATGATAACTAACTATAGACATCATTCAACATGATAACTAACTATAGACATCATTCAACATGATAACTAACTATAGACATCATTCAACATGATAACTAACTATAGGCATCTTTCAACATGATAACTAACTAACTATAGACATCATTCAGCAAGATAACTAACTATAGACATCATTCAACATGATAACTAACTAACTATAGACATCATTCAGCATGATAACTAACTATAGACATCATTCAGCATGATAACTAACTATAGACATCATTCAGCATGATAACTAACTATAGACATCATTCAGCATGATAACTAACTATAGACATCATTCAGCATGATAACTAACTATAGACATCATTCAGCATGATAACTAACTATAGACATCATTCAGCATGATAACTAACTATAGACATCATTCAACATGATAACTAACTATAGACATCATTCAGCATGATAACTAACTATAGACATCATTCAACATGATAACTAACTAACTATAGACATCATTCAACATGATAACTAACTATAGACATCATTCAGCATGATAACTAACTATAGACATCATTCAGCATGATAACTAACTATAGACATCATTCAGCATGATAACTAACTATAGACATCATTCAACATGATAACTAACTATAGACATCATTCAACATGATAACTAACTATAGACATCATTCAACATGATAACTAACTAACTATAGACATCATTCAACATGATAACTAACTAACTATAGACATCATTCAACATGATAACTAACTATAGACATCATTCAACATGATAACTAACTATAGACATCATTCAACATGATAACTAACTATAGACATCATTCAACATGATAACTAACTAACTATAGACATCATTCAGCATGATAACTAACTAACTATAGACATCATTCAGCATGATAACTAACTAACTATAGACATCATTCAACATGATAACTAACTAACTATAGACATCATTCAGCATGATAACTAACTATAGACATCATTCAGCATGATAACTAACTATAGACATCATTCAACATGATAACTAACTATAGACATCATTCAGCATGATAACTAACTATAGACATCATTCAGCATGATAACTAACTATAGACATCATTCAGCATGATAACTAACTATAGACATCATTCAGCATGATAACTAACTATAGACATCATTCAGCATGATAACTAACTATAGACATCATTCAACATGATAACTAACTATAGACATCATTCAACATGATAACTAACTATAGACATCATTCAACATGATAACTAACTAACTATAGACATCATTCAACATGATAACTAACTAACTATAGACATCATTCAACATGATAACTAACTATAGACATCATTCAACATGATAACTAACTATAGACATCATTCAACATGATAACTAACTAACTATAGACATCATTCAGCATGATAACTAACTAACTATAGACATCATTCAGCATGATAACTAACTAACTATAGACATCATTCAACATGATAACTAACTAACTATAGACATCATTCAGCATGATAACTAACTATAGACATCATTCAGCATGATAACTAACTATAGACATCATTCAACATGATAACTAACTATAGACATCATTCAGCATGATAACTAACTATAGACATCATTCAACATGATAACTAACTATAGACATCATTCAGCATGATAACTAACTAACTATAGACATCATTCAACATGATAACTAACTAACTATAGACATCATTCAGCATGATAACTAACTATAGACATCATTCAGCATGATAACTAACTATAGACATCATTCAGCATGATAACTAACTATAGACATCATTCAGCATGATAACTAACTATAGACATCATTCAGCATGATAACTAACTATAGACATCATTCAACATGATAACTAACTATAGACATCATTCAGCATGATAACTAACTATAGACATCATTCAACATGATAACTAACTAACTATAGACATCATTCAACATGATAACTAACTATAGACATCATTCAGCATGATAACTAACTATAGACATCATTCAGCATGATAACTAACTATAGACATCATTCAGCATGATAACTAACTATAGACATCATTCAACATGATAACTAACTATAGACATCATTCAACATGATAACTAACTAACTATAGACATCATTCAACATGATAACTAACTAACTATAGACATCATTCAACATGATAACTAACTATAGACATCATTCAACATGATAACTAACTATAGACATCATTCAACATGATAACTAACTATAGACATCATTCAACATGATAACTAACTAACTATAGACATCATTCAGCATGATAACTAACTAACTAAAGACATCATTCAGCATGATAACTAACTAACTATAGACATCATTCAACATGATAACTAACTAACTATAGACATCATTCAGCATGATAACTAACTATAGACATCATTCAGCATGATAACTAACTATAGACATCATTCAGCATGATAACTAACTATAGACATCATTCAGCATGATAACTAACTATAGACATCATTCAGCATGATAACTAACTATAGACATCATTCAGCATGATAACTAACTATAGACATCATTCAGCATGATAACTAACTATAGACATCATTCAACATGATAACTAACTATAGACATCATTCAGCATGATAACTAACTAACTATAGACATCATTCAACATGATAACTAACTAACTATAGACATCATTCAACATGATAACTAACTATAGACATCATTCAGCATGATAACTAACTATAGACATCATTCAACATGATAACTAACTAACTATAGACATCATTCAGCATGATAACTAACTATAGACATCATTCAACATGATAACTAACTATAGACATCATTCAGCATGATAACTAACTAACTATAGACATCATTCAGCATGATAACTAACTAACTATAGACATCATTCAGCATGATAACTAACTATAGACATCATTCAGCATGATAACTAACTATAGACATCATTCAACATGATAACTAACTATAGACATCATTCAACATGATAACTAACTAACTATAGACATCATTCAACATGATAACTAACTATAGACATCATTCAACATGATAACTAACTAACTATAGACATCATTCAACATGATAACTAACTATAGACATCATTCAACATGATAACTAACTAACTATAGACATCATTCAGCATGATAACTAACTAATATAGACATCATTCAGCATGATAACTAACTAACTATAGACATCATTCAGCATGATAACTAACTATAGACATCATTCAACATGATAACTAACTATAGACATCATTCAGCATGATAACTAACTATAGACATCATTCAGCATGATAACTAACTAACTATAGACATCATTCAGCATGATAACTAACTAACTATAGACATCATTCAACATGATAACTAACTAACTATAGACATCATTCAGCATGATAACTAACTAAATATAGACATCATTCAGCATGATAACTAACTAACTATAGACATCATTCAGCATGATAACTAACTAACTATAGACATCATTCAACATGATAACTAACTATAGACATCATTCAACATGATAACTAACTATAGACATCATTCAACATGATAACTAACTATAGACATCATTCAACATGATAACTAACTATAGACATCATTCAACATGATAACTAACTAACTATAGACATCATTCAGCATGATAACTAACTATAGACATCATTCAACATGATAACTAACTAACTATAGACATCATTCAGCATGATAACTAACTATAGACATCATTCAGCATGATAACTAACTATAGACATCATTCAACATGATAACTAACTATAGACATCATTCAACATGATAACTAACTAACTATAGACATCATTCAGCATGATAACTAACTAACTATAGACATCATTCAACATGATAACTAACTAACTATAGACATCATTCAGCATGATAACTAACTATAGACATCATTCAGCATGATAACTAACTATAGACATCATTCAACATGATAACTAACTATAGACATCATTCAGCATGATAACTAACTATAGACATCATTCAACATGATAACTAACTATAGACATCATTCAACATGATAACTAACTAACTATAGACATCATTCAGCATGATAACTAACTATAGACATCATTCAGCATGATAACTAACTATAGACATCATTCAGCATGATAACTAACTATAGACATCATTCAGCATGATAACTAACTATAGACATCATTCAGCATGATAACTAACTATAGACATCATTCAACATGATAACTAACTATAGACATCATTCAGCATGATAACTAACTATAGACATCATTCAACATGATAACTAACTAACTATAGACATCATTCAACATGATAACTAACTATAGACATCATTCAGCATGATAACTAACTATAGACATCATTCAGCATGATAACTAACTATAGACATCATTCAGCATGATAACTAACTATAGACATCATTCAGCATGATAACTAACTATAGACATCATTCAGCATGATAACTAACTATAGACATCATTCAACATGATAACTAACTATAGACATCATTCAGCATGATAACTAACTATAGACATCATTCAACATGATAACTAACTATAGACATCATTCAGCATGATAACTAACTATAGACATCATTCAGCATGATAACTAACTATAGACATCATTCAACATGATAACTAACTATAGACATCATTCAGCATGATAACTAACTATAGACATCCTTCAGCATGATAACTAACTATAGACATCATTCAACATGATAACTAACTATAGACATCATTCAGCATGATAACTAACTATAGACATCATTCAACATGATAACTAACTATAGACATCATTCAGCATGATAACTAACTATAGACATCATTCAGCATGATAACTAACTATAGACATCATTCAGCATGATAACTAACTATAGACATCCTTCAGCATGATAACTAACTATAGGCATCCTTCAGCATGATAACTAACTATAGACATCATTCAACATGATAACTAACTAACTATAGACATCATTCAACATGATAACTAACTAACTATAGACATCATTCAACATGATAACTAACTATTGACATCATTCAACATGATAACTAACTAACTATAGACATCATTCAGCATGATAACTAACTAACTAAAGACATCATTCAGCATGATAACTAACTAACTATAGACATCATTCAACATGATAACTAACTAACTATAGACATCATTCAGCATGATAACTAACTAACTATAGACATCATTCAGCATGATAACTAACTATAGACATCATTCAGCATGATAACTAACTATAGACATCATTCAACATGATAACTAACTATAGACATCATTCAGCATGATAACTAACTATAGACATCATTCAACATGATAACTAACTATAGACATCATTCAGCATGATAACTAACTATAGACATCATTCAACATGATAACTAACTATAGACATCATTCAGCATGATAACTAACTAACTATAGACATCATTCAACATGATAACTAACTAACTATAGACATCATTCAACATGATAACTAACTATAGACATCATTCAGCATGATAACTAACTATAGACATCATTCAACATGATAACTAACTAACTATAGACATCATTCAGCATGATAACTAACTATAGACATCATTCAACATGATAACTAACTATAGACATCATTCAGCATGATAACTAACTAACTATAGACATCATTCAGCATGATAACTAACTAACTATAGACATCATTCAGCATGATAACTAACTATAGACATCATTCAGCATGATAACTAACTATAGACATCATTCAACATGATAACTAACTAACTATAGACATCATTCAACATGATAACTAACTATAGACATCATTCAACATGATAACTAACTAACTATAGACATCATTCAACATGATAACTAACTATAGACATCATTCAACATGATAACTAACTAACTATAGACATCATTCAGCATGATAACTAACTAAATAAAGACATCATTCAGCATGATAACTAACTAACTATAGACATCATTCAGCATGATAACTAACTATAGACATCATTCAACATGATAACTAACTATAGACATCATTCAGCATGATAACTAACTATAGACATCATTCAGCATGATAACTAACTATAGACATCATTCAGCATGATAACTAACTATAGACATCCTTCAGCATGATAACTAACTATAGACATCCTTCAGCATGATAACTAACTATAGACATCATTCAACATGATAACTAACTATAGATATCATTCAACATGATAACTAACTATAGACATCATTCAACATGATAACTAACTAACTATAGACATCATTCAACATGATAACTAACTAACTATAGACATCATTCAACATGATAACTAACTATAGACATCATTCAACATGATAACTAACTATAGACATCATTCAACATGATAACTAACTAACTATAGACATCATTCAGCATGATAACTAACTAACTATAGACATCATTCAGCATGATAACTAACTAACTATAGACATCATTCAACATGATAACTAACTAACTATAGACATCATTCAGCATGATAACTAACTATAGACATCATTCAGCATGATAACTAACTATAGACATCATTCAACATGATAACTAACTATAGACATCATTCAGCATGATAACTAACTATAGACATCATTCAACATGATAACTAACTATAGACATCATTCAGCATGATAACTAACTAACTATAGACATCATTCAACATGATAACTAACTAACTATAGACATCATTCAACATGATAACTAACTATAGACATCATTCAGCATGATAACTAACTATAGACATCATTCAACATGATAACTAACTAACTATAGACATCATTCAGCATGATAACTAACTATAGACATCATTCAACATGATAACTAACTATAGACATCATTCAGCATGATAACTAACTAACTATAGACATCATTCAGCATGATAACTAACTAACTATAGACATCATTCAGCATGATAACTAACTATAGACATCATTCAGCATGATAACTAACTATAGACATCATTCAACATGATAACTAACTATAGACATCATTCAACATGATAACTAACTAACTATAGACATCATTCAACATGATAACTAACTATAGACATCATTCAACATGATAACTAACTAACTATAGACATCATTCAACATGATAACTAACTATAGACATCATTCAACATGATAACTAACTAACTATAGACATCATTCAGCATGATAACTAACTAACTATAGACATCATTCAGCATGATAACTAACTAACTATAGACATCATTCAGCATGATAACTAACTATAGACATCATTCAACATGATAACTAACTAACTATAGACATCATTCAGCATGATAACTAACTAATATAGACATCATTCAGCATGATAACTAACTAACTATAGACATCATTCAGCATGATAACTAACTAACTATAGACATCATTCAACATGATAACTAACTAACTATAGACATCATTCAGCATGATAACTAACTAAATATAGACATCATTCAGCATGATAACTAACTAACTATAGACATCATTCAGCATGATAACTAACTAACTATAGACATCATTCAACATGATAACTAACTATAGACATCATTCAACATGATAACTAACTATAGACATCATTCAGCATGATAACTAACTAACTATAGACATCATTCAACATGATAACTAACTATAGGCAACTTTCAACATGATAACTAACTAACTATAGACATCATTCAGCAAGATAACTAACTATAGACATCATTCAACATGATAACTAACTAACTATAGACATCATTCAGCATGATAACTAACTATAGACATCATTCAACATGATAACTAACTATAGACATCATTCAACATGATAACTAACTATAGACATCATTCAGCATGATAACTAACTATAGACATCATTCAGCATGATAACTAACTATAGACATCATTCAGCATGATAACTAACTATAGACATCATTCAACATGATAACTAACTATAGACATCATTCAGCATGATAACTAACTATAGACATCATTCAACATGATAACTAACTAACTATAGACATCATTCAACATGATAACTAACTATAGACATCATTCAGCATGATAACTAACTATAGACATCATTCAGCATGATAACTAACTATAGACATCATTCAGCATGATAACTAACTATAGACATCATTCAACATGATAACTAACTATAGACATCATTCAACATGATAACTAACTATAGACATCATTCAACATGATAACTAACTAACTATAGACATCATTCAACATGATAACTAACTAACTATAGACATCATTCAACATGATAACTAACTATAGACATCATTCAACATGATAACTAACTATAGACATCATTCAACATGATAACTAACTATAGACATCATTCAACATGATAACTAACTAACTATAGACATCATTCAGCATGATAACTAACTAACTAAAGACATCATTCAGCATGATAACTAACTAACTATAGACATCATTCAACATGATAACTAACTAACTATAGACATCATTCAACATGATAACTAACTATAGACATCATTCAGCATGATAACTAACTATAGACATCATTCAACATGATAACTAACTAACTATAGACATCATTCAGCATGATAACTAACTATAGACATCATTCAACATGATAACTAACTATAGACATCATTCAGCATGATAACTAACTAACTATAGACATCATTCAGCATGATAACTAACTAACTATAGACATCATTCAGCATGATAACTAACTATAGACATCATTCAGCATGATAACTAACTATAGACATCATTCAACATAATAACTAACTATAGACATCATTCAACATGATAACTAACTAACTATAGACATCATTCAACATGATAACTAACTATAGACATCATTCAACATGATAACTAACTAACTATAGACATCATTCAACATGATAACTAACTATAGACATCATTCAACATGATAACTAACTAACTATAGACATCATTCAGCATGATAACTAACTAATAAGACATCATTCAGCATGATAACTAACTAACTATAGACATCATTCAGCATGATAACTAACTATAGACATCATTCAACATGATAACTAACTATAGACATCATTCAGCATGATAACTAACTATAGACATCATTCAGCATGATAACTAACTATAGACATCATTCAGCATGATAACTAACTATAGACATCATTCAGCATGATAACTAACTATAGACATCATTCAGCATGATAACTAACTATAGACATCATTCAACATGATAACTAACTATAGACATCATTCAACATGATAACTAACTATAGACATCATTCAACATGATAACTAACTAACTATAGACATCATTCAACATGATAACTAACTAACTATAGACATCATTCAACATGATAACTAACTATAGACATCATTCAACATGATAACTAACTATAGACATCATTCAACATGATAACTAACTAACTATAGACATCATTCAGCATGATAACTAACTAACTAAAGACATCATTCAGCATGATAACTAACTAACTATAGACATCATTCAACATGATAACTAACTAACTATAGACATCATTCAGCATGATAACTAACTATAGACATCATTCAACATGATAACTAACTATAGACATCATTCAGCATGATAACTAACTATAGACATCATTCAACATGATAACTAACTATAGACATCATTCAGCATGATAACTAACTAACTATAGACATCATTCAACATGATAACTAACTAACTATAGACATCATTCAACATGATAACTAACTATAGACATCATTCAGCATGATAACTAACTATAGACATCATTCAACATGATAACTAACTAACTATAGACATCATTCAGCATGATAACTAACTATAGACATCATTCAACATGATAACTAACTATAGACATCATTCAGCATGATAACTAACTAACTATAGACATCATTCAGCATGATAACTAACTAACTATAGACATCATTCAGCATGATAACTAACTATAGACATCATTCAGCATGATAACTAACTATAGACATCATTCAACATGATAACTAACTATAGACATCATTCAACATGATAACTAACTAACTATAGACATCATTCAACATGATAACTAACTATAGACATCATTCAACATGATAACTAACTAACTATAGACATCATTCAACATGATAACTAACTATAGACATCATTCAACATGATAACTAACTAACTATAGACATCATTCAGCATGATAACTAACTAACTATAGACATCATTCAGCATGATAACTAACTAACTATAGACATCATTCAGCATGATAACTAACTATAGACATCATTCAACATGATAACTAACTAACTATAGACATCATTCAGCATGATAACTAACTAAATAAAGACATCATTCAGCATGATAACTAACTAACTATAGACATCATTCAGCATGATAACTAACTAACTATAGACATCATTCAACATGATAACTAACTAACTATAGACATCATTCAGCATGATAACTAACTAAATAAAGACATCATTCAGCATGATAACTAACTAACTATAGACATCATTCAGCATGATAACTAACTAACTATAGACATCATTCAACATGATAACTAACTATAGACATCATTCAACATGATAACTAACTATAGACATCATTCAGCATGATAACTAACTAACTATAGACATCATTCAACATGATAACTAACTATAGGCAACTTTCAACATGATAACTAACTAACTATAGACATCATTCAGCAAGATAACTAACTATAGACATCATTCAACATGATAACTAACTAACTATAGACATCATTCAGCATGATAACTAACTATAGACATCATTCATTTTGATAACTAACTATAGACATCATTCAACATGATAACTAACTATAGACATCATTCAGCATGATAACTAACTATAGACATCATTCAGCATGATAACTAACTATAGACATCATTCAGCATGATAACTAACTATAGACATCATTCAACATGATAACTAACTATAGACATCATTCAGCATGATAACTAACTATAGACATCATTCAACATGATAACTAACTAACTATAGACATCATTCAACATGATAACTAACTATAGACATCATTCAGCATGATAACTAACTATAGACATCATTCAGCATGATAACTAACTATAGACATCATTCAGCATGATAACTAACTATAGACATCATTCAACATGATAACTAACTATAGACATCATTCAACATGATAACTAACTATAGACATCATTCAACATGATAACTAACTAACTATAGACATCATTCAACATGATAACTAACTAACTATAGACATCATTCAACATGATAACTAACTATAGACATCATTCAACATGATAACTAACTATAGACATCATTCAACATGATAACTAACTATAGACATCATTCAACATGATAACTAACTAACTATAGACATCATTCAGCATGATAACTAACTAACTATAGACATCATTCAGCATGATAACTAACTAACTATAGACATCATTCAACATGATAACTAACTAACTATAGACATCATTCAGCATGATAACTAACTATAGACATCATTCAGCATGATAACTAACTATAGACATCATTCAACATGATAACTAACTATAGACATCATTCAGCATGATAACTAACTATAGACATCATTCAGCATGATAACTAACTATAGACATCATTCAGCATGATAACTAACTATAGACATCATTCAGCATGATAACTAACTATAGACATCATTCAGCATGATAACTAACTATAGACATCATTCAACATGATAACTAACTATAGACATCATTCAACATGATAACTAACTATAGACATCATTCAACATGATAACTAACTAACTATAGACATCATTCAACATGATAACTAACTAACTATAGACATCATTCAACATGATAACTAACTATAGACATCATTCAACATGATAACTAACTATAGACATCATTCAGCATGATAACTAACTATAGACATCATTCAGCATGATAACTAACTATAGACATCATTCAGCATGATAACTAACTATAGACATCATTCAACATGATAACTAACTATAGACATCATTCAACATGATAACTAACTATAGACATCATTCAACATGATAACTAACTAACTATAGACATCATTCAACATGATAACTAACTATAGACATCATTCAACATGATAACTAACTATAGACATCATTCAACATGATAACTAACTAACTATAGACATCATTCAGCATGATAACTAACTAACTATAGACATCATTCAGCATGATAACTAACTAACTATAGACATCATTCAACATGATAACTAACTAACTATAGACATCATTCAGCATGATAACTAACTATAGACATCATTCAGCATGATAACTAACTATAGACATCATTCAACATGATAACTAACTATAGACATCATTCAGCATGATAACTAACTATAGACATCATTCAACATGATAACTAACTATAGACATCATTCAGCATGATAACTAACTAACTATAGACATCATTCAACATGATAACTAACTAACTATAGACATCATTCAACATGATAACTAACTATAGACATCATTCAGCATGATAACTAACTATAGACATCATTCAACATGATAACTAACTAACTATAGACATCATTCAGCATGATAACTAACTATAGACATCATTCAACATGATAACTAACTATAGACATCATTCAGCATGATAACTAACTAACTATAGACATCATTCAGCATGATAACTAACTAACTATAGACATCATTCAGCATGATAACTAACTATAGACATCATTCAGCATGATAACTAACTATAGACATCATTCAACATGATAACTAACTATAGACATCATTCAACATGATAACTAACTAACTATAGACATCATTCAACATGATAACTAACTATAGACATCATTCAACATGATAACTAACTAACTATAGACATCATTCAACATGATAACTAACTATAGACATCATTCAACATGATAACTAACTAACTATAGACATCATTCAGCATGATAACTAACTAACTATAGACATCATTCAGCATGATAACTAACTAACTATAGACATCATTCAGCATGATAACTAACTATAGACATCATTCAACATGATAACTAACTAACTATAGACATCATTCAGCATGATAACTAACTAAATAGACATCATTCAGCATGATAACTAACTAACTATAGACATCATTCAGCATGATAACTAACTAACTATAGACATCATTCAACATGATAACTAACTAACTATAGACATCATTCAGCATGATAACTAACTAAATATAGACATCATTCAGCATGATAACTAACTAACTATAGACATCATTCAGCATGATAACTAACTAACTATAGACATCATTCAACATGATAACTAACTATAGACATCATTCAACATGATAACTAACTATAGACATCATTCAACATGATAACTAACTATAGACATCATTCAACATGATAACTAACTATAGACATCATTCAACATGATAACTAACTAACTATAGACATCATTCAGCATGATAACTAACTATAGACATCATTCAACATGATAACTAACTAACTATAGACATCATTCAGCATGATAACTAACTATAGACATCATTCAGCATGATAACTAACTATAGACATCATTCAACATGATAACTAACTATAGACATCATTCAACATGATAACTAACTAACTATAGACATCATTCAGCATGATAACTAACTAACTATAGACATCATTCAACATGATAACTAACTAACTATAGACATCATTCAGCATGATAACTAACTATAGACATCATTCAGCATGATAACTAACTATAGACATCATTCAACATGATAACTAACTATAGACATCATTCAGCATGATAACTAACTATAGACATCATTCAACATGATAACTAACTATAGACATCATTCAACATGATAACTAACTAACTATAGACATCATTCAACATGATAACTAACTATAGACATCATTCAACATGATAACTAACTAACTATAGACATCATTCAACATGATAACTAACTATAGACATCATTCAGCATGATAACTAACTATAGACATCATTCAACATGATAACTAACTAACTATAGACATCATTCAGCATGATAACTAACTATAGACATCATTCAACATGATAACTAACTATAGACATCATTCAGCATGATAACTAACTAACTATAGACATCATTCAACATGATAACTAACTATAGACATCATTCAGCATGATAACTAACTAACTATAGACATCATTCAGCATGATAACTAACTAACTATAGACATCATTCAGCATGATAACTAACTATAGACATCATTCAGCATGATAACTAACTATAGACATCATTCAACATGATAACTAACTATAGACATCATTCAACATGATAACTAACTAACTATAGACATCATTCAACATGATAACTAACTATAGACATCATTCAACATGATAACTAACTAACTATAGACATCATTCAGCATGATAACTAACTAACTATAGACATCATTCAGCATGATAACTAACTAACTATAGACATCATTCAGCATGATAACTAACTATAGACATCATTCAACATGATAACTAACTAACTATAGACATCATTCAGCATGATAACTAACTAAATAAAGACATCATTCAGCATGATAACTAACTAACTATAGACATCATTCAGCATGATAACTAACTAACTATAGACATCATTCAGCATGATAACTAACTATAGACATCATTCAGCATGATAACTAACTATAGACATCATTCAACATAATAACTAACTATAGACATCATTCAACATGATAACTAACTAACTATAGACATCATTCAACATGATAACTAACTATAGACATCATTCAACATGATAACTAACTAACTATAGACATCATTCAGCATGATAACTAACTAAATAAAGACATCATTCAGCATGATAACTAACTAACTATAGACATCATTCAGCATGATAACTAACTAACTATAGACATCATTCAACATGATAACTAACTATAGACATCATTCAACATGATAACTAACTATAGACATCATTCAACATGATAACTAACTATAGGCATCTTTCAACATGATAACTACTAACTATAGACATCATTCAGCAAGATAACTAACTATAGACATCATTCAGCAAGATAACTAACTATAGACATCATTCATACATGATAACTAACTAACTATAGACATCATTCAAGCATGATAACTAACTATAGACATCATTCAGTTTGATAACTAACTATAGACATCATTCAACATGATAACTAACTATAGACATCATTCAACATGATAACTAACTAACTATAGACATCATTCAGCATGGTAACTAACTAACTATAGACATCATTCAACATGATAACTAACTAACTATAGACATCATTCAGCATGATAACTAACTATAGACATCATTCAGCATGATAACTAACTATAGACATCATTCAACATGATAACTAACTATAGACATCATTCAACATGATAACTAACTAACTATAGACATCATTCAGCATGATAACTAACTATAGACATCATTCAGCATGATAACTAACTATAGACATCATTCAACATGATAACTAACTATAGACATCATTCAGCATGATAACTAACTATAGACATCATTCAGCATGATAACTAACTATAGACATCCTTCAGCATGATAACTAACTATAGACATCATTCAACATGATAACTAACTATAGACATCATTCAACATGATAACTAACTAACTATAGACATCATTCAACATGATAACTAACTATTGAGCATCATTCAACATGATAACTAACTATAGACATCATTCAACATGATAACTAACTAACTATAGACATCATTCAACATGATAACTAACTAACTATAGACATCATTCAGCATGATAACTAACTAACTAAAGACATCATTCAGCATGATAACTAACTATAGACATCATTCAACATGATAACTAACTAACTATAGACATCATTTCAACATGATAACTAACTATAGACATCATTCAGCATGATAACTAACTATAGACATCATTCAACATGATAACTAACTACACTATAGACATCATTCAGCATGATAACTAACTATAGACATCATTCAACATGATAAACTAACTATAGACATCATTCAGCATGATAACTAACTAACTATAGACATCATTCAGCATGATAACTAACTATAGACATCATTCAACATGATAACTAACTATAGACATCATTCAGCATGATAACTAACTAACTATAGACATCATTCAACATGATAACTAACTATAGACATCATTCAGCATGATAACTAACTAACTATAGACATCATTCAGCATGATAACTAACTAACTATAGACATCATTCAGCATGATAACTAACTAACTATAGACATCATTCAGCATGATAACTAACTATAGACATCATTCAGCATGATAACTAACTATAGACATCATTCAACATAATAACTAACTATAGACATCATTCAACATGATAACTAACTAACTATAGACATCATTCAACATGATAACTAACTATAGACATCATTCAACATGATAACTAACTAACTATAGACATCATTCAACATGATAACTAACTATAGATCATTCAACATTAACTAACTATAGACATCATTCAGCATGATAACTAACTAAATAAAGACATCATTCAGCATGATAACTAACTAACTATAGACATCATTCAGCATGATAACTAACTATAGACATCATTCAACATGATAACTAACTATAGACAATCATTCAGCATGATAACTAACTAACTATAGACATCATTCAACATGATAACTAACTATAGACATCATTCAGCATGATAACTAACTAACTATAGACATCATTCAGCATGATAACTAACTAACTATAGACATCATTCAGCATGATAACTAACTATAGACATCATTCAGCCATGATAACTAACTATAGACATCATTCAACATAATAACTAACTATAGACATCATTCAACATGATAACTAACTAACTATAGACATCATTCAACATGATAACTAACTATAGACATCATTCAACATGATAACTAACTAACTATAGACATCATTCAACATGATAACTAACTATAGACATCATTCAACATGATAACTAACTAACTATAGACATCATTCAGCATGATAACTAACTAAATAAAGACATCATTCAGCATGATAACTAACTAACTATAGACATCATTCAGCATGATAACTAACTATAGACATCATTCAACATGATAACTAACTAACTATAGACATCATTCAGCATGATAACTAACTAAATAAAGACATCATTCAGCATGATAACTAACTAACTATAGACATCATTCAGCATGATAACTAACTAACTATAGACATCATTCAGCATGATAACTAACTAACTATAGACATCATTCAGCATGATAACTAACTATAGACATCATTCAACATGATAACTAACTAACTATAGACATCATTCAGCATGATAACTAACTAAATAAAGACATCATTCAGCATGATAACTAACTAACTATAGACATCATTCAGCATGATAACTAACTAACTATAGACATCATTCAACATGATAACTAACTAACTATAGACATCATTCAGCATGATAACTAACTAAATAAAGACATCATTCAGCATGATAACTAACTAACTATAGACATCATTCAGCATGATAACTAACTAACTATAGACATCATTCAACATGATAACTAACTATAGACATCATTCAACATGATAACTAACTATAGACATCATTCAACATGTTAACTAACTATAGACATCATTCAACATGATAACTAACTATAGGCATCTTTCAACATGATAACTAACTAACTATAGACATCATTCAGCAAGATAACTAACTATAGACATCATTCAGCAAGATAACTAACTATAGACATCATTCAACATGATAACTAACTAACTATAGACATCATTCAGCATGATAACTAACTATAGACATCATTCAGTTTGATAACTAACTATAGACATCATTCAACATGATAACTAACTATAGACATCATTCAACATGATAACTAACTAACTATAGACATCATTCAGCATGATAACTAACTAACTATAGACATCATTCAACATGATAACTAACTAACTATAGACATCATTCAGCATGATAACTAACTATAGACATCATTCAGCATGATAACTAACTATAGACATCATTCAACATGATAACTAACTATAGACATCATTCAGCATGATAACTAACTATAGACATCATTCAACATGATAACTAACTATAGACATCATTCAACATGATAACTAACTAACTATAGACATCATTCAGCATGATAACTAACTATAGACATCATTCAGCATGATAACTAACTATAGACATCATTCAACATGATAACTAACTATAGACATCATTCAGCATGATAACTAACTATAGACATCATTCAGCATGATAACTAACTATAGACATCCTTCAGCATGATAACTAACTATAGACATCATTCAACATGATAACTAACTATAGATATCATTCAACATGATAACTAACTATAGACATCATTCAACATGATAACTAACTAACTATAGACATCATTCAACATGATAACTAACTATTGACATCATTCAACATGATAACTAACTATAGACATCATTCAACATGATAACTAACTAACTATAGACATCATTCAACATGATAACTAACTAACTATAGACATCATTCAGCATGATAACTAACTAACTAAAGACATCATTCAGCATGATAACTAACTATAGACATCATTCAACATGATAACTAACTAACTATAGACATCATTCAACATGATAACTAACTATAGACATCATTCAGCATGATAACTAACTATAGACATCATTCAACATGATAACTAACTAACTATAGACATCATTCAGCATGATAACTAACTATAGACATCATTCAACATGATAACTAACTATAGACATCATTCAGCATGATAACTAACTAACTATAGACATCATTCAGCATGATAACTAACTATAGACATCATTCAACATGATAACTAACTATAGACATCATTCAGCATGATAACTAACTAACTATAGACATCATTCAACATGATAACTAACTATAGACATCATTCAGCATGATAACTAACTAACTATAGACATCATTCAGCATGATAACTAACTAACTATAGACATCATTCAGCATGATAACTAACTATAGACATCATTCAGCATGATAACTAACTATAGACATCATTCAACATAATAACTAACTATAGACATCATTCAACATGATAACTAACTAACTATAGACATCATTCAACATGATAACTAACTATAGACATCATTCAACATGATAACTAACTAACTATAGACATCATTCAGCATGATAACTAACTAAATAAAGACATCATTCAGCATGATAACTAACTATAGACATCATTCAGCATGATAACTAACTATAGACATCCTTCAGCATGATAACTAACTATAGACATCATTCAACATGATAACTAACTATAGATATCATTCAACATGATAACTAACTATAGACATCATTCAACATGATAACTAACTAACTATAGACATCATTCAACATGATAACTAACTATTGACATCATTCAACATGATAACTAACTATAGACATCATTCAACATGATAACTAACTAACTATAGACATCATTCAGCATGATAACTAACTAACTAAAGACATCATTCAGCATGATAACTAACTAACTATAGACATCATTCAACATGATAACTAACTAACTATAGACATCATTCAGCATGATAACTAACTATAGACATCATTCAACATGATAACTAACTATAGACATCATTCAGCATGATAACTAACTATAGACATCATTCAACATGATAACTAACTATAGACATCATTCAGCATGATAACTAACTAACTATAGACATCATTCAACATGATAACTAACTAACTATAGACATCATTCAACATGATAACTAACTATAGACATCATTCAGCATGATAACTAACTATAGACATCATTCAACATGATAACTAACTAACTATAGACATCATTCAGCATGATAACTAACTAACTATAGACATCATTCAGCATGATAACTAACTATAGACATCATTCAGCATGATAACTAACTATAGACATCATTCAACATGATAACTAACTATAGACATCATTCAGCATGATAACTAACTATAGACATCATTCAGCATGATAACTAACTATAGACATCCTTCAGCATGATAACTAACTATAGACATCATTCAACATGATAACTAACTATAGATATCATTCAACATGATAACTAACTATAGACATCATTCAACATGATAACTAACTAACTATAGACATCATTCAACATGATAACTAACTATTGACATCATTCAACATGATAACTAACTATAGACATCATTCAACATGATAACTAACTATAGACATCATTCAACATGATAACTAACTAACTATAGACATCATTCAGCATGATAACTAACTAACTAAAGACATCATTCAGCATGATAACTAACTATAGACATCATTCAACATGATAACTAACTAACTATAGACATCATTCAACATGATAACTAACTATAGACATCATTCAGCATGATAACTAACTATAGACATCATTCAACATGATAACTAACTAACTATAGACATCATTCAGCATGATAACTAACTATAGACATCATTCAACATGATAACTAACTATAGACATCATTCAGCATGATAACTAACTAACTATAGACATCATTCAGCATGATAACTAACTATAGACATCATTCAACATGATAACTAACTATAGACATCATTCAGCATGATAACTAACTAACTATAGACATCATTCAACATGATAACTAACTATAGACATCATTCAGCATGATAACTAACTAACTATAGACATCATTCAGCATGATAACTAACTAACTATAGACATCATTCAGCATGATAACTAACTATAGACATCATTCAGCATGATAACTAACTATAGACATCATTCAACATGATAACTAACTATAGACATCATTCAACATGATAACTAACTATAGACATCATTCAACATGATAACTAACTATAGACATCATTCAACATGATAACTAACTAACTATAGACATCATTCAGCATGATAACTAACTATAGACATCATTCAGCATGATAACTAACTATAGACATCATTCAGCATGATAACTAACTATAGACATCATTCAGCATGATAACTAACTATAGACATCATTCAACATGATAACTAACTATAGACATCATTCAACATGATAACTAACTATAGACATCATTCAACATGATAACTAACTAACTATAGACATCATTCAACATGATAACTAACTATAGACATCATTCAACATGATAACTAACTATAGACATCATTCAACATGATAACTAACTAACTATAGACATCATTCAGCATGATAACTAACTAACTAAAGACATCATTCAGCATGATAACTAACTAACTATAGACATCATTCAACATGATAACTAACTAACTATAGACATCATTCAGCATGATAACTAACTATAGACATCATTCAACATGATAACTAACTATAGACATCATTCAGCATGATAACTAACTATAGACATCATTCAACATGATAACTAACTATAGACATCATTCAGCATGATAACTAACTAACTATAGACATCATTCAACATGATAACTAACTAACTATAGACATCATTCAACATGATAACTAACTATAGACATCATTCAGCATGATAACTAACTATAGACATCATTCAACATGATAACTAACTAACTATAGACATCATTCAGCATGATAACTAACTATAGACATCATTCAACATGATAACTAACTATAGACATCATTCAGCATGATAACTAACTAACTATAGACATCATTCAACATGATAACTAACTAACTATAGACATCATTCAGCATGATAACTAACTAAATAAAGACATCATTCAGCATGATAACTAACTAACTATAGACATCATTCAGCATGATAACTAACTAACTATAGACATCATTCAACATGATAACTAACTATAGACATCATTCAACATGATAACTAACTATAGACATCATTCAACATGATAACTAACTATAGACATCATTCAACATGATAACTAACTATAGACATCATTCAACATGATAACTAACTAACTATAGACATCATTCAGCAAGATAACTAACTATAGACATCATTCAACATGATAACTAACTAACTATAGACATCATTCAGCATGATAACTAACTATAGACATCATTCAGTTTGATAACTAACTATAGACATCATTCAACATGATAACTAACTATAGACATCATTCAACATGATAACTAACTAACTATAGACATCATTCAGCATGGTAACTAACTAACTATAGACATCATTCAACATGATAACTAACTAACTATAGACATCATTCAGCATGATAACTAACTATAGACATCATTCAGCATGATAACTAACTATAGACATCATTCAACATGATAACTAACTATAGACATCATTCAGCATGATAACTAACTATAGACATCATTCAACATGATAACTAACTATAGACATCATTCAGCATGATAACTAACTATGGACATCATTCAACATGATAACTAACTATAGACATCATTCAACATGATAACTAACTAACTATAGACATCATTCAGCATGATAACTAACTATAGACATCATTCAGCATGATAACTAACTATAGACATCATTCAACATGATAACTAACTATAGACATCATTCAGCATGATAACTAACTATAGACATCATTCAGCATGATAACTAACTATAGACATCATTCAGCATGATAACTAACTAACTATAGACATCATTCAGCATGATAACTAACTATAGACATCATTCAACATGATAACTAACTATAGACATCATTCAACATGATAACTAACTAACTATAGACATCATTCAACATGATAACTAACTATTGACATCATTCAACATGATAACTAACTATAGACATCATTCAACATGATAACTAACTAACTATAGACATCATTCAGCATGATAACTAACTAACTAAAGACATCATTCAGCATGATAACTAACTATAGACATCATTCAACATGATAACTAACTAACTATAGACATCATTCAACATGATAACTAACTATAGACATCATTCAGCATGATAACTAACTATAGACATCATTCAACATGATAACTAACTAACTATAGACATCATTCAGCATGATAACTAACTATAGACATCATTCAACATGATAACTAACTATAGACATCATTCAGCATGATAACTAACTAACTATAGACATCATTCAGCATGATAACTAACTATAGACATCATTCAACATGATAACTAACTATAGACATCATTCAGCATGATAACTAACTAACTATAGACATCATTCAACATGATAACTAACTATAGACATCATTCAGCATGATAACTAACTAACTATAGACATCATTCAGCATGATAACTAACTAACTATAGACATCATTCAGCATGATAACTAACTATAGACATCATTCAGCATGATAACTAACTATAGACATCATTCAACATGATAACTAACTATAGATATCATTCAACATGATAACTAACTATAGACATCATTCAACATGATAACTAACTAACTATAGACATCATTCAACATGATAACTAACTAACTATAGACATCATTCAACATGATAACTAACTATAGACATCATTCAACATGATAACTAACTATAGACATCATTCAGCATGATAACTAACTATAGACATCATTCAACATGATAACTAACTAACTATAGACATCATTCAGCATGATAACTAACTATAGACATCATTCAACATGATAACTAACTATAGACATCATTCAGCATGATAACTAACTAACTATAGACATCATTCAACATGATAACTAACTAACTATAGACATCATTCAGCATGATAACTAACTATAGACATCATTCAGCATGATAACTAACTATAGACATCATTCAACATGATAACTAACTATAGACATCATTCAGCATGATAACTAACTATAGACATCATTCAACATGATAACTAACTATAGACATCATTCAGCATGATAACTAACTAACTATAGACATCATTCAACATGATAACTAACTAACTATAGACATCATTCAACATGATAACTAACTATAGACATCATTCAGCATGATAACTAACTATAGACATCATTCAACATGATAACTAACTAACTATAGACATCATTCAGCATGATAACTAACTATAGACATCATTCAACATGATAACTAACTATAGACATCATTCAGCATGATAACTAACTAACTATAGACATCATTCAGCATGATAACTAACTAACTATAGACATCATTCAGCATGATAACTAACTATAGACATCATTCAGCATGATAACTAACTATAGACATCATTCAACATGATAACTAACTATAGACATCATTCAACATGATAACTAACTAACTATAGACATCATTCAACATGATAACTAACTATAGACATCATTCAACATGATAACTAACTAACTATAGACATCATTCAACATGATAACTAACTATAGACATCATTCAACATGATAACTAACTAACTATAGACATCATTCAGCATGATAACTAACTAATATAGACATCATTCAGCATGATAACTAACTAACTATAGACATCATTCAGCATGATAACTAACTATAGACATCATTCAACATGATAACTAACTATAGACATCATTCAGCATGATAACTAACTAAATAAAGACATCATTCAGCATGATAACTAACTAACTATAGACATCATTCAGCATGATAACTAACTAACTATAGACATCATTCAACATGATAACTAACTAACTATAGACATCATTCAGCATGATAACTAACTAAATAGACATCATTCAGCATGATAACTAACTAACTATAGACATCATTCAGCATGATAACTAACTAACTATAGACATCATTCAACATGATAACTAACTATAGACATCATTCAACATGATAACTAACTATAGACATCATTCAACATGTTAACTAACTATAGACATCATTCAACATGATAACTAACTATAGACATCTTTCAACATGATAACTAACTAACTATAGACATCATTCAGCAAGATAACTAACTATAGACATCATTCAACATGATAACTAACTAACTATAGACATCATTCAACATGATAACTAACTATAGACATCATTCAACATGATAACTAACTATAGACATCATTCAGCATGGTAACTAACTAACTATAGACATCATTCAACATGATAACTAACTAACTATAGACATCATTCAGCATGATAACTAACTATAGACATCATTCAGCATGATAACTAACTATAGACATCATTCAACATGATAACTAACTATAGACATCATTCAGCATGATAACTAACTATAGACATCATTCAACATGATAACTAACTAACTATAGACATCATTCAGCATGATAACTAACTATAGACATCATTCAGCATGATAACTAACTATAGACATCATTCAGCATGATAACTAACTATAGACATCATTCAGCATGATAACTAACTATAGACATCATTCAGCATGATAACTAACTATAGACATCATTCAACATGATAACTAACTATAGACATCATTCAGCATGATAACTAACTATAGACATCATTCAACATGATAACTAACTAACTATAGACATCATTCAACATGATAACTAACTATAGACATCATTCAGCATGATAACTAACTATAGACATCATTCAGCATGATAACTAACTATAGACATCATTCAGCATGATAACTAACTATAGACATCATTCAACATGATAACTAACTATAGACATCATTCAACATGATAACTAACTATAGACATCATTCAACATGATAACTAACTAACTATAGACATCATTCAACATGATAACTAACTAACTATAGACATCATTCAACATGATAACTAACTATAGACATCATTCAACATGATAACTAACTATAGACATCATTCAACATGATAACTAACTATAGACATCATTCAACATGATAACTAACTAACTATAGACATCATTCAGCATGATAACTAACTAACTATAGACATCATTCAGCATGATAACTAACTAACTATAGACATCATTCAACATGATAACTAACTAACTATAGACATCATTCAGCATGATAACTAACTATAGACATCATTCAGCATGATAACTAACTATAGACATCATTCAACATGATAACTAACTATAGACATCATTCAGCATGATAACTAACTATAGACATCATTCAGCATGATAACTAACTATAGACATCATTCAGCATGATAACTAACTATAGACATCATTCAGCATGATAACTAACTATAGACATCCTTCAGCATGATAACTAACTATAGACATCATTCAACATGATAACTAACTATAGACATCATTCAACATGATAACTAACTATAGACATCATTCAACATGATAACTAACTAACTATAGACATCATTCAACATGATAACTAACTATAGACATCATTCAACATGATAACTAACTATAGACATCATTCAACATGATAACTAACTAACTATAGACATCATTCAGCATGATAACTAACTAACTAAAGACATCATTCAGCATGATAACTAACTAACTATAGACATCATTCAACATGATAACTAACTAACTATAGACATCATTCAGCATGATAACTAACTATAGACATCATTCAGCATGATAACTAACTATAGACATCATTCAGCATGATAACTAACTATAGACATCATTCAACATGATAACTAACTATAGACATCATTCAGCATGATAACTAACTAACTATAGACATCATTCAACATGATAACTAACTAACTATAGACATCATTCAACATGATAACTAACTATAGACATCATTCAGCATGATAACTAACTATAGACATCATTCAACATGATAACTAACTAACTATAGACATCATTCAGCATGATAACTAACTATAGACATCATTCAACATGATAACTAACTATAGACATCATTCAGCATGATAACTAACTATAGACATCATTCAACATGATAACTAACTAACTATAGACATCATTCAACATGATAACTAACTATAGACATCATTCAGCATGATAACTAACTATAGACATCATTCAGCATGATAACTAACTATAGACATCCTTCAGCATGATAACTAACTATAGACATCATTCAACATGATAACTAACTATAGATATCATTCAACATGATAACTAACTATAGACATCATTCAACATGATAACTAACTAACTATAGACATCATTCAACATGATAACTAACTAACTATAGACATCATTCAACATGATAACTAACTAACTATAGACATCATTCAACATGATAACTAACTATAGACATCATTCAACATGATAACTAACTATAGACATCATTCAACATGATAACTAACTATAGACATCATTCAACATGATAACTAACTAACTATAGACATCATTCAGCATGATAACTAACTAACTAGACATCATTCAGCATGATAACTAACTAACTATAGACATCATTCAACATGATAACTAACTATAGACATCATTCAGCATGATAACTAACTATAGACATCATTCAGCATGATAACTAACTATAGACATCATTCAACATGATAACTAACTATAGACATCATTCAGCATGATAACTAACTATAGACATCATTCAGCATGATAACTAACTATAGACATCATTCAGCATGATAACTAACTATAGACATCATTCAGCATGATAACTAACTATAGACATCATTCAACATGATAACTAACTATAGACATCATTCAACATGATAACTAACTATAGACATCATTCAACATGATAACTAACTAACTATAGACATCATTCAACATGATAACTAACTAACTATAGACATCATTCAACATGATAACTAACTATAGACATCATTCAACATGATAACTAACTATAGACATCATTCAACATGATAACTAACTAACTATAGACATCATTCAGCATGATAACTAACTAACTATAGACATCATTCAGCATGATAACTAACTAACTATAGACATCATTCAACATGATAACTAACTAACTATAGACATCATTCAGCATGATAACTAACTATAGACATCATTCAGCATGATAACTAACTATAGACATCATTCAACATGATAACTAACTATAGACATCATTCAGCATGATAACTAACTATAGACATCATTCAACATGATAACTAACTATAGACATCATTCAGCATGATAACTAACTAACTATAGACATCATTCAACATGATAACTAACTAACTATAGACATCATTCAACATGATAACTAACTATAGACATCATTCAGCATGATAACTAACTATAGACATCATTCAACATGATAACTAACTAACTATAGACATCATTCAGCATGATAACTAACTATAGACATCATTCAACATGATAACTAACTATAGACATCATTCAGCATGATAACTAACTAACTATAGACATCATTCAGCATGATAACTAACTAACTATAGACATCATTCAGCATGATAACTAACTATAGACATCATTCAGCATGATAACTAACTATAGACATCATTCAGCATGATAACTAACTATAGACATCATTCAACATAATAACTAACTATAGACATCATTCAACATGATAACTAACTAACTATAGACATCATTCAACATGATAACTAACTATAGACATCATTCAACATGATAACTAACTAACTATAGACATCATTCAACATGATAACTAACTATAGACATCATTCAACATGATAACTAACTAACTATAGACATCATTCAGCATGATAACTAACTAAATAAAGACATCATTCAGCATGATAACTAACTAACTATAGACATCATTCAGCATGATAACTAACTAAATAAAGACATCATTCAGCATGATAACTAACTAACTATAGACATCATTCAGCATGATAACTAACTAACTATAGACATCATTCAACATGATAACTAACTAACTATAGACATCATTCAGCATGATAACTAACTATAGACATCATTCAGCATGATAACTAACTAACTATAGACATCATTCAGCATGATAACTAACTAACTATAGACATCATTCAACATGATAACTAACTATAGACATCATTCAACATGATAACTAACTATAGACATCATTCAACATGATAACTAACTATAGACATCATTCAACATGATAACTAACTATAGACATCATTCAACATGATAACTAACTAACTATAGACATCATTCAGCATGATAACTAACTATAGACATCATTCAACATGATAACTAACTAACTATAGACATCATTCAGCATGATAACTAACTATAGACATCATTCAGCATGATAACTAACTATAGACATCATTCAACATGATAACTAACTATAGACATCATTCAACATGATAACTAACTAACTATAGACATCATTCAGCATGATAACTAACTAACTATAGACATCATTCAACATGATAACTAACTAACTATAGACATCATTCAGCATGATAACTAACTATAGACATCATTCAGCATGATAACTAACTATAGACATCATTCAACATGATAACTAACTATAGACATCATTCAGCATGATAACTAACTATAGACATCATTCAACATGATAACTAACTATAGACATCATTCAACATGATAACTAACTAACTATAGACATCATTCAACATGATAACTAACTATAGACATCATTCAGCATGATAACTAACTATAGACATCATTCAGCATGATAACTAACTATAGACATCATTCAGCATGATAACTAACTATAGACATCATTCAGCATGATAACTAACTATAGACATCATTCAACATGATAACTAACTATAGACATCATTCAGCATGATAACTAACTATAGACATCATTCAACATGATAACTAACTAACTATAGACATCATTCAACATGATAACTAACTATAGACATCATTCAGCATGATAACTAACTATAGACATCATTCAGCATGATAACTAACTATAGACATCATTCAGCATGATAACTAACTATAGACATCATTCAACATGATAACTAACTATAGACATCATTCAACATGATAACTAACTATAGACATCATTCAACATGATAACTAACTAACTATAGACATCATTCAACATGATAACTAACTAACTATAGACATCATTCAACATGATAACTAACTATAGACATCATTCAACATGATAACTAACTATAGACATCATTCAACATGATAACTAACTATAGACATCATTCAACATGATAACTAACTAACTATAGACATCATTCAGCATGATAACTAACTAACTATAGACATCATTCAGCATGATAACTAACTAACTATAGACATCATTCAACATGATAACTAACTAACTATAGACATCATTCAGCATGATAACTAACTATAGACATCATTCAGCATGATAACTAACTATAGACATCATTCAACATGATAACTAACTATAGACATCATTCAGCATGATAACTAACTATAGACATCATTCAGCATGATAACTAACTATAGACATCATTCAGCATGATAACTAACTATAGACATCATTCAGCATGATAACTAACTATAGACATCATTCAGCATGATAACTAACTATAGACATCATTCAACATGATAACTAACTATAGACATCATTCAACATGATAACTAACTATAGACATCATTCAACATGATAACTAACTAACTATAGACATCATTCAACATGATAACTAACTAACTATAGACATCATTCAACATGATAACTAACTATAGACATCATTCAACATGATAACTAACTATAGACATCATTCAACATGATAACTAACTAACTATAGACATCATTCAGCATGATAACTAACTAACTATAGACATCATTCAGCATGATAACTAACTAACTATAGACATCATTCAACATGATAACTAACTAACTATAGACATCATTCAGCATGATAACTAACTATAGACATCATTCAGCATGATAACTAACTATAGACATCATTCAACATGATAACTAACTATAGACATCATTCAGCATGATAACTAACTATAGACATCATTCAACATGATAACTAACTATAGACATCATTCAGCATGATAACTAACTAACTATAGACATCATTCAACATGATAACTAACTAACTATAGACATCATTCAGCATGATAACTAACTATAGACATCATTCAGCATGATAACTAACTATAGACATCATTCAGCATGATAACTAACTATAGACATCATTCAGCATGATAACTAACTATAGACATCATTCAGCATGATAACTAACTATAGACATCATTCAACATGATAACTAACTATAGACATCATTCAGCATGATAACTAACTATAGACATCATTCAACATGATAACTAACTAACTATAGACATCATTCAACATGATAACTAACTATAGACATCATTCAGCATGATAACTAACTATAGACATCATTCAGCATGATAACTAACTATAGACATCATTCAGCATGATAACTAACTATAGACATCATTCAACATGATAACTAACTATAGACATCATTCAACATGATAACTAACTAACTATAGACATCATTCAACATGATAACTAACTAACTATAGACATCATTCAACATGATAACTAACTATAGACATCATTCAACATGATAACTAACTATAGACATCATTCAACATGATAACTAACTATAGACATCATTCAACATGATAACTAACTAACTATAGACATCATTCAGCATGATAACTAACTAACTATAGACATCATTCAGCATGATAACTAACTAACTATAGACATCATTCAACATGATAACTAACTAACTATAGACATCATTCAGCATGATAACTAACTATAGACATCATTCAGCATGATAACTAACTATAGACATCATTCAGCATGATAACTAACTATAGACATCATTCAGCATGATAACTAACTATAGACATCATTCAGCATGATAACTAACTATAGACATCATTCAGCATGATAACTAACTATAGACATCATTCAGCATGATAACTAACTATAGACATCATTCAACATGATAACTAACTATAGACATCATTCAGCATGATAACTAACTAACTATAGACATCATTCAACATGATAACTAACTAACTATAGACATCATTCAACATGATAACTAACTATAGACATCATTCAGCATGATAACTAACTATAGACATCATTCAACATGATAACTAACTAACTATAGACATCATTCAGCATGATAACTAACTATAGACATCATTCAACATGATAACTAACTATAGACATCATTCAGCATGATAACTAACTAACTATAGACATCATTCAGCATGATAACTAACTAACTATAGACATCATTCAGCATGATAACTAACTATAGACATCATTCAGCATGATAACTAACTATAGACATCATTCAACATAATAACTAACTATAGACATCATTCAACATGATAACTAACTAACTATAGACATCATTCAGCATGATAACTAACTAACTATAGACATCATTCAGCATGATAACTAACTATAGACATCATTCAGCATGATAACTAACTATAGACATCATTCAACATAATAACTAACTATAGACATCATTCAACATGATAACTAACTAACTATAGACATCATTCAGCATGATAACTAACTAACTAAAGACATCATTCAGCATGATAACTAACTAACTATAGACATCATTCAACATGATAACTAACTAACTATAGACATCATTCAGCATGATAACTAACTATAGACATCATTCAGCATGATAACTAACTATAGACATCATTCAACATGATAACTAACTATAGACATCATTCAGCATGATAACTAACTATAGACATCATTCAACATGATAACTAACTATAGACATCATTCAGCATGATAACTAACTAACTATAGACATCATTCAACATGATAACTAACTAACTATAGACATCATTCAGCATGATAACTAACTATAGACATCATTCAGCATGATAACTAACTATAGACATCATTCAACATGATAACTAACTATAGACATCATTCAACATGATAACTAACTATAGACATCATTCAACATGATAACTAACTATAGACATCATTCAACATGATAACTAACTATAGACATCATTCAGCATGATAACTAACTATAGACATCATTCAACATGATAACTAACTAACTATAGACATCATTCAACATGATAACTAACTATAGACATCATTCAGCATGATAACTAACTATAGACATCATTCAGCATGATAACTAACTATAGACATCATTCAACATGATAACTAACTATAGACATCATTCAACATGATAACTAACTATAGACATCATTCAACATGATAACTAACTAACTATAGACATCATTCAGCATGATAACTAACTATAGACATCATTCAACATGATAACTAACTATAGACATCATTCAACATGATAACTAACTATAGACATCATTCAACATGATAACTAACTATAGACATCATTCAACATGATAACTAACTATAGACATCATTCAACATGATAACTAACTAACTATAGACATCATTCAGCATGATAACTAACTATAGACATCATTCAGCATGATAACTAACTATAGACATCATTCAGCATGATAACTAACTATAGACATCATTCAGCATGATAACTAACTATAGACATCATTCAGCATGATAACTAACTATAGACATCATTCAACATGATAACTAACTATAGACATCATTCAGCATGATAACTAACTATAGACATCATTCAACATGATAACTAACTATATAGACATCATTCAACATGATAACTAACTATAGACATCATTCAGCATGATAACTAACTATAGACATCATTCAGCATGATAACTAACTATAGACATCATTCAACATGATAACTAACTATAGACATCATTCAACATGATAACTAACTATAGACATCATTCAACATGATAACTAACTATAGACATCATTCAGCATGATAACTAACTATAGACATCATTCAGCATGATAACTAACTATAGACATCATTCAACATGATAACTAACTATAGACATCATTCAGCATGATAACTAACTATAGACATCATTCAACATGATAACTAACTATAGACATCATTCAGCATGATAACTAACTATAGACATCATTCAGCATGATAACTAACTATAGACATCATTCAGCATGATAACTAACTATAGACATCCTTCAGCATGATAACTAACTATAGACATCCTTCAGCATGATAACTAACTATAGACATCATTCAACATGATAACTAACTATAGATATCATTCAACATGATAACTAACTATAGACATCATTCAACATGATAACTAACTAACTATAGACATCATTCAACATGATAACTAACTAACTATAGACATCATTCAACATGATAACTAACTATTGACATCATTCAACATGATAACTAACTAACTATAGACATCATTCAGCATGATAACTAACTAACTAAAGACATCATTCAGCATGATAACTAACTAACTATAGACATCATTCAACATGATAACTAACTAACTATAGACATCATTCAGCATGATAACTAACTATAGACATCATTCAGCATGATAACTAACTATAGACATCATTCAACATGATAACTAACTATAGACATCATTCAGCATGATAACTAACTATAGACATCATTCAACATGATAACTAACTATAGACATCATTCAGCATGATAACTAACTATAGACATCATTCAACATGATAACTAACTATAGACATCATTCAGCATGATAACTAACTAACTATAGACATCATTCAACATGATAACTAACTAACTATAGACATCATTCAACATGATAACTAACTATAGACATCATTCAGCATGATAACTAACTATAGACATCATTCAACATGATAACTAACTAACTATAGACATCATTCAGCATGATAACTAACTATAGACATCATTCAACATGATAACTAACTATAGACATCATTCAGCATGATAACTAACTAACTATAGACATCATTCAGCATGATAACTAACTAACTATAGACATCATTCAGCATGATAACTAACTATAGACATCATTCAGCATGATAACTAACTATAGACATCATTCAACATGATAACTAACTATAGACATCATTCAACATGATAACTAACTAACTATAGACATCATTCAACATGATAACTAACTATAGACATCATTCAACATGATAACTAACTAACTATAGACATCATTCAACATGATAACTAACTATAGACATCATTCAACATGATAACTAACTAACTATAGACATCATTCAGCATGATAACTAACTATAGACATCATTCAGCATGATAACTAACTAACTATAGACATCATTCAGCATGATAACTAACTATAGACATCATTCAACATGATAACTAACTATAGACATCATTCAGCATGATAACTAACTATAGACATCATTCAGCATGATAACTAACTATAGACATCATTCAGCATGATAACTAACTATAGACATCATTCAGCATGATAACTAACTATAGACATCATTCAGCATGATAACTAACTATAGACATCATTCAACATGATAACTAACTATAGACATCATTCAACATGATAACTAACTATAGACATCATTCAACATGATAACTAACTAACTATAGACATCATTCAACATGATAACTAACTAACTATAGACATCATTCAACATGATAACTAACTATAGACATCATTCAACATGATAACTAACTATAGACATCATTCAACATGATAACTAACTAACTATAGACATCATTCAGCATGATAACTAACTATAGACATCATTCAGCATGATAACTAACTAACTATAGACATCATTCAACATGATAACTAACTAACTATAGACATCATTCAGCATGATAACTAACTATAGACATCATTCAGCATGATAACTAACTATAGACATCATTCAACATGATAACTAACTATAGACATCATTCAGCATGATAACTAACTATAGACATCATTCAACATGATAACTAACTATAGACATCATTCAGCATGATAACTAACTAACTATAGACATCATTCAACATGATAACTAACTAACTATAGACATCATTCAACATGATAACTAACTATAGACATCATTCAGCATGATAACTAACTATAGACATCATTCAACATGATAACTAACTAACTATAGACATCATTCAGCATGATAACTAACTATAGACATCATTCAACATGATAACTAACTATAGACATCATTCAGCATGATAACTAACTAACTATAGACATCATTCAGCATGATAACTAACTAACTATAGACATCATTCAGCATGATAACTAACTATAGACATCATTCAGCATGATAACTAACTATAGACATCATTCAACATAATAACTAACTATAGACATCATTCAACATGATAACTAACTAACTATAGACATCATTCAACATGATAACTAACTATAGACATCATTCAACATGATAACTAACTAACTATAGACATCATTCAACATGATAACTAACTATAGACATCATTCAACATGATAACTAACTAACTATAGACATCATTCAGCATGATAACTAACTAACTATAGACATCATTCAGCATGATAACTAACTAACTATAGACATCATTCAGCATGATAACTAACTATAGACATCATTCAACATGATAACTAACTAACTATAGACATCATTCAGCATGATAACTAACTAAATAAAGACATCATTCAGCATGATAACTAACTAACTATAGACATCATTCAGCATGATAACTAACTAACTATAGACATCATTCAACATGATAACTAACTAACTATAGACATCATTCAGCATGATAACTAACTAAATAAAGACATCATTCAGCATGATAACTAACTAACTATAGACATCATTCAGCATGATAACTAACTAACTATAGACATCATTCAACATGATAACTAACTATAGACATCATTCAACATGATAACTAACTATAGACATCATTCAGCATGATAACTAACTAACTATAGACATCATTCAACATGATAACTAACTATAGACATCTTTCAACATGATAACTAACTAACTATAGACATCATTCAGCAAGATAACTAACTATAGACATCATTCAACATGATAACTAACTAACTATAGACATCATTCAGCATGATAACTAACTATAGACATCATTCAGCATGATAACTAACTATAGACATCATTCAACATGATAACTAACTATAGACATCATTCAGCATGATAACTAACTATAGACATCATTCAGCATGATAACTAACTATAGACATCATTCAGCATGATAACTAACTATAGACATCATTCAACATGATAACTAACTATAGACATCATTCAGCATGATAACTAACTATAGACATCATTCAACATGATAACTAACTAACTATAGACATCATTCAACATGATAACTAACTATAGACATCATTCAGCATGATAACTAACTATAGACATCATTCAGCATGATAACTAACTATAGACATCATTCAGCATGATAACTAACTATAGACATCATTCAACATGATAACTAACTATAGACATCATTCAACATGATAACTAACTATAGACATCATTCAACATGATAACTAACTAACTATAGACATCATTCAACATGATAACTAACTAACTATAGACATCATTCAACATGATAACTAACTATAGACATCATTCAACATGATAACTAACTATAGACATCATTCAACATGATAACTAACTATAGACATCATTCAACATGATAACTAACTAACTATAGACATCATTCAGCATGATAACTAACTAACTATAGACATCATTCAGCATGATAACTAACTAACTATAGACATCATTCAACATGATAACTAACTAACTATAGACATCATTCAGCATGATAACTAACTATAGACATCATTCAGCATGATAACTAACTATAGACATCATTCAACATGATAACTAACTATAGACATCATTCAGCATGATAACTAACTATAGACATCATTCAGCATGATAACTAACTATAGACATCATTCAGCATGATAACTAACTATAGACATCATTCAGCATGATAACTAACTATAGACATCATTCAGCATGATAACTAACTATAGACATCATTCAACATGATAACTAACTATAGACATCATTCAACATGATAACTAACTATAGACATCATTCAACATGATAACTAACTAACTATAGACATCATTCAACATGATAACTAACTAACTATAGACATCATTCAACATGATAACTAACTATAGACATCATTCAACATGATAACTAACTATAGACATCATTCAGCATGATAACTAACTATAGACATCATTCAGCATGATAACTAACTATAGACATCATTCAGCATGATAACTAACTATAGACATCATTCAACATGATAACTAACTATAGACATCATTCAACATGATAACTAACTATAGACATCATTCAACATGATAACTAACTAACTATAGACATCATTCAACATGATAACTAACTATAGACATCATTCAACATGATAACTAACTATAGACATCATTCAACATGATAACTAACTAACTATAGACATCATTCAGCATGATAACTAACTAACTATAGACATCATTCAGCATGATAACTAACTAACTATAGACATCATTCAACATGATAACTAACTAACTATAGACATCATTCAGCATGATAACTAACTATAGACATCATTCAGCATGATAACTAACTATAGACATCATTCAACATGATAACTAACTATAGACATCATTCAGCATGATAACTAACTATAGACATCATTCAACATGATAACTAACTATAGACATCATTCAGCATGATAACTAACTAACTATAGACATCATTCAACATGATAACTAACTAACTATAGACATCATTCAACATGATAACTAACTATAGACATCATTCAGCATGATAACTAACTATAGACATCATTCAACATGATAACTAACTAACTATAGACATCATTCAGCATGATAACTAACTATAGACATCATTCAACATGATAACTAACTATAGACATCATTCAGCATGATAACTAACTAACTATAGACATCATTCAGCATGATAACTAACTAACTATAGACATCATTCAGCATGATAACTAACTATAGACATCATTCAGCATGATAACTAACTATAGACATCATTCAACATGATAACTAACTATAGACATCATTCAACATGATAACTAACTAACTATAGACATCATTCAACATGATAACTAACTATAGACATCATTCAACATGATAACTAACTAACTATAGACATCATTCAACATGATAACTAACTATAGACATCATTCAACATGATAACTAACTAACTATAGACATCATTCAGCATGATAACTAACTAATATAGACATCATTCAGCATGATAACTAACTAACTATAGACATCATTCAGCATGATAACTAACTATAGACATCATTCAACATGATAACTAACTAACTATAGACATCATTCAGCATGATAACTAACTAACTATAGACATCATTCAGCATGATAACTAACTAACTATAGACATCATTCAACATGATAACTAACTAACTATAGACATCATTCAGCATGATAACTAACTAAATAGACATCATTCAGCATGATAACTAACTAACTATAGACATCATTCAGCATGATAACTAACTAACTATAGACATCATTCAACATGATAACTAACTATAGACATCATTCAACATGATAACTAACTATAGACATCATTCAACATGATAACTAACTATAGACATCATTCAACATGATAACTAACTATAGACATCATTCAACATGATAACTAACTAACTATAGACATCATTCAGCATGATAACTAACTATAGACATCATTCAACATGATAACTAACTAACTATAGACATCATTCAGCATGATAACTAACTATAGACATCATTCAGCATGATAACTAACTATAGACATCATTCAACATGATAACTAACTATAGACATCATTCAACATGATAACTAACTAACTATAGACATCATTCAGCATGATAACTAACTAACTATAGACATCATTCAACATGATAACTAACTAACTATAGACATCATTCAGCATGATAACTAACTATAGACATCATTCAGCATGATAACTAACTATAGACATCATTCAACATGATAACTAACTATAGACATCATTCAGCATGATAACTAACTATAGACATCATTCAACATGATAACTAACTATAGACATCATTCAACATGATAACTAACTAACTATAGACATCATTCAACATGATAACTAACTATAGACATCATTCAACATGATAACTAACTAACTATAGACATCATTCAACATGATAACTAACTATAGACATCATTCAGCATGATAACTAACTATAGACATCATTCAACATGATAACTAACTAACTATAGACATCATTCAGCATGATAACTAACTATAGACATCATTCAACATGATAACTAACTATAGACATCATTCAGCATGATAACTAACTAACTATAGACATCATTCAACATGATAACTAACTATAGACATCATTCAGCATGATAACTAACTAACTATAGACATCATTCAGCATGATAACTAACTAACTATAGACATCATTCAGCATGATAACTAACTATAGACATCATTCAGCATGATAACTAACTATAGACATCATTCAACATGATAACTAACTATAGACATCATTCAACATGATAACTAACTAACTATAGACATCATTCAACATGATAACTAACTATAGACATCATTCAACATGATAACTAACTAACTATAGACATCATTCAGCATGATAACTAACTAAATAAAGACATCATTCAGCATGATAACTAACTAACTATAGACATCATTCAGCATGATAACTAACTATAGACATCATTCAACATGATAACTAACTAACTATAGACATCATTCAGCATGATAACTAACTAAATAAAGACATCATTCAGCATGATAACTAACTAACTATAGACATCATTCAGCATGATAACTAACTAACTATAGACATCATTCAACATGATAACTAACTAACTATAGACATCATTCAGCATGATAACTAACTATAGACATCATTCAGCATGATAACTAACTAACTATAGACATCATTCAGCATGATAACTAACTAACTATAGACATCATTCAACATGATAACTAACTATAGACATCATTCAACATGATAACTAACTATAGACATCATTCAACATGATAACTAACTATAGACATCATTCAACATGATAACTAACTATAGACATCATTCAACATGATAACTAACTAACTATAGACATCATTCAGCATGATAACTAACTATAGACATCATTCAGCATGATAACTAACTATAGACATCATTCAACATGATAACTAACTAACTATAGACATCATTCAGCATGATAACTAACTATAGACATCATTCAGCATGATAACTAACTATAGACATCATTCAACATGATAACTAACTATAGACATCATTCAACATGATAACTAACTAACTATAGACATCATTCAGCATGATAACTAACTAACTATAGACATCATTCAACATGATAACTAACTAACTATAGACATCATTCAGCATGATAACTAACTATAGACATCATTCAGCATGATAACTAACTATAGACATCATTCAACATGATAACTAACTATAGACATCATTCAACATGATAACTAACTAACTATAGACATCATTCAGCATGATAACTAACTATAGACATCATTCAGCATGATAACTAACTATAGACATCATTCAACATGATAACTAACTATAGACATCATTCAGCATGATAACTAACTATAGACATCATTCAGCATGATAACTAACTATAGACATCCTTCAGCATGATAACTAACTATAGACATCATTCAACATGATAACTAACTATAGACATCATTCAACATGATAACTAACTAACTATAGACATCATTCAACATGATAACTAACTATAGACATCATTCAACATGATAACTAACTATAGACATCATTCAACATGATAACTAACTAACTATAGACATCATTCAGCATGATAACTAACTAACTAAAGACATCATTCAGCATGATAACTAACTATAGACATCATTCAACATGATAACTAACTAACTATAGACATCATTCAACATGATAACTAACTATAGACATCATTCAGCATGATAACTAACTATAGACATCATTCAACATGATAACTAACTAACTATAGACATCATTCAGCATGATAACTAACTATAGACATCATTCAACATGATAACTAACTATAGACATCATTCAGCATGATAACTAACTAACTATAGACATCATTCAGCATGATAACTAACTATAGACATCATTCAACATGATAACTAACTATAGACATCATTCAGCATGATAACTAACTAACTATAGACATCATTCAACATGATAACTAACTATAGACATCATTCAGCATGATAACTAACTAACTATAGACATCATTCAGCATGATAACTAACTAACTATAGACATCATTCAGCATGATAACTAACTAACTATAGACATCATTCAGCATGATAACTAACTATAGACATCATTCAGCATGATAACTAACTATAGACATCATTCAACATAATAACTAACTATAGACATCATTCAACATGATAACTAACTAACTATAGACATCATTCAACATGATAACTAACTATAGACATCATTCAACATGATAACTAACTAACTATAGACATCATTCAACATGATAACTAACTATAGACATCATTCAACATGATAACTAACTAACTATAGACATCATTCAGCATGATAACTAACTAAATAAAGACATCATTCAGCATGATAACTAACTAACTATAGACATCATTCAGCATGATAACTAACTATAGACATCATTCAACATGATAACTAACTATAGACATCATTCAGCATGATAACTAACTAACTATAGACATCATTCAACATGATAACTAACTATAGACATCATTCAGCATGATAACTAACTAACTATAGACATCATTCAGCATGATAACTAACTAACTATAGACATCATTCAGCATGATAACTAACTATAGACATCATTCAGCATGATAACTAACTATAGACATCATTCAACATAATAACTAACTATAGACATCATTCAACATGATAACTAACTAACTATAGACATCATTCAACATGATAACTAACTATAGACATCATTCAACATGATAACTAACTAACTATAGACATCATTCAACATGATAACTAACTATAGACATCATTCAACATGATAACTAACTAACTATAGACATCATTCAGCATGATAACTAACTATAGACATCATTCAGCATGATAACTAACTAACTATAGACATCATTCAGCATGATAACTAACTATAGACATCATTCAACATGATAACTAACTAACTATAGACATCATTCAGCATGATAACTAACTAATAGACATCATTCAGCATGATAACTAACTAACTATAGACATCATTCAGCATGATAACTAACTAACTATAGACATCATTCAGCATGATAACTAACTAACTATAGACATCATTCAGCATGATAACTAACTATAGACATCATTCAACATGATAACTAACTAACTATAGACATCATTCAGCATGATAACTAACTAACTAGACATCATTCAGCATGATAACTAACTAACTATAGACATCATTCAGCATGATAACTAACTAACTATAGACATCATTCAACATGATAACTAACTAACTATAGACATCATTCAGCATGATAACTAACTATAGACATCATTCAGCATGATAACTAACTAACTATAGACATCATTCAGCATGATAACTAACTAACTATAGACATCATTCAACATGATAACTAACTATAGACATCATTCAACATGATAACTAACTATAGACATCATTCAACATGATAACTAACTATAGACATCATTCAACATGATAACTAACTATAGACATCATTCAACATGATAACTAACTAACTATAGACATCATTCAGCATGATAACTAACTATAGACATCATTCAGCATGATAACTAACTATAGACATCATTCAACATGATAACTAACTAACTATAGACATCATTCAGCATGATAACTAACTATAGACATCATTCAGCATGATAACTAACTATAGACATCATTCAACATGATAACTAACTATAGACATCATTCAACATGATAACTAACTAACTATAGACATCATTCAGCATGATAACTAACTAACTATAGACATCATTCAACATGATAACTAACTAACTATAGACATCATTCAGCATGATAACTAACTATAGACATCATTCAGCATGATAACTAACTATAGACATCATTCAACATGATAACTAACTATAGACATCATTCAGCATGATAACTAACTATAGACATCATTCAACATGATAACTAACTATAGACATCATTCAACATGATAACTAACTAACTATAGACATCATTCAGCATGATAACTAACTATAGACATCATTCAGCATGATAACTAACTATAGACATCATTCAACATGATAACTAACTATAGACATCATTCAGCATGATAACTAACTATAGACATCATTCAGCATGATAACTAACTATAGACATCATTCAGCATGATAACTAACTATAGACATCATTCAACATGATAACTAACTATAGACATCATTCAACATGATAACTAACTATAGACATCATTCAACATGATAACTAACTAACTATAGACATCATTCAACATGATAACTAACTATAGACATCATTCAACATGATAACTAACTATAGACATCATTCAACATGATAACTAACTAACTATAGACATCATTCAGCATGATAACTAACTAACTAAAGACATCATTCAGCATGATAACTAACTATAGACATCATTCAACATGATAACTAACTAACTATAGACATCATTCAACATGATAACTAACTATAGACATCATTCAGCATGATAACTAACTATAGACATCATTCAACATGATAACTAACTAACTATAGACATCATTCAGCATGATAACTAACTATAGACATCATTCAACATGATAACTAACTATAGACATCATTCAGCATGATAACTAACTAACTATAGACATCATTCAGCATGATAACTAACTATAGACATCATTCAACATGATAACTAACTATAGACATCATTCAGCATGATAACTAACTAACTATAGACATCATTCAACATGATAACTAACTATAGACATCATTCAGCATGATAACTAACTAACTATAGACATCATTCAGCATGATAACTAACTAACTATAGACATCATTCAGCATGATAACTAACTATAGACATCATTCAACATAATAACTAACTATAGACATCATTCAACATGATAACTAACTAACTATAGACATCATTCAACATGATAACTAACTATAGACATCATTCAACATGATAACTAACTAACTATAGACATCATTCAGCATGATAACTAACTAATAGACATCATTCAGCATGATAACTAACTAACTATAGACATCATTCAGCATGATAACTAACTATAGACATCATTCAACATGATAACTAACTATAGACATCATTCAGCATGATAACTAACTAATAGACATCATTCAGCATGATAACTAACTAACTATAGACATCATTCAGCATGATAACTAACTAACTATAGACATCATTCAACATGATAACTAACTAACTATAGACATCATTCAGCATGATAACTAACTATAGACATCATTCAGCATGATAACTAACTAACTATAGACATCATTCAGCATGATAACTAACTAACTATAGACATCATTCAACATGATAACTAACTATAGACATCATTCAACATGATAACTAACTATAGACATCATTCAACATGATAACTAACTATAGACATCATTCAACATGATAACTAACTATAGACATCATTCAACATGATAACTAACTAACTATAGACATCATTCAGCAAGATAACTAACTATAGACATCATTCAGCAAGATAACTAACTATAGACATCATTCAACATGATAACTAACTAACTATAGACATCATTCAGCATGATAACTAACTATAGACATCATTCAGTTTGATAACTAACTATAGACATCATTCAACATGATAACTAACTATAGACATCATTCAACATGATAACTAACTAACTATAGACATCATTCAGCATGGTAACTAACTAACTATAGACATCATTCAACATGATAACTAACTAACTATAGACATCATTCAGCATGATAACTAACTATAGACATCATTCAGCATGATAACTAACTATAGACATCATTCAGCATGATAACTAACTATAGACATCATTCAACATGATAACTAACTATAGACATCATTCAACATGATAACTAACTAACTATAGACATCATTCAGCATGATAACTAACTATAGACATCATTCAGCATGATAACTAACTATAGACATCATTCAACATGATAACTAACTATAGACATCATTCAGCATGATAACTAACTATAGACATCATTCAGCATGATAACTAACTATAGACATCCTTCAGCATGATAACTAACTATAGACATCATTCAACATGATAACTAACTATAGATATCATTCAACATGATAACTAACTATAGACATCATTCAACATGATAACTAACTAACTATAGACATCATTCAACATGATAACTAACTATAGACATCATTCAACATGATAACTAACTATAGACATCATTCAACATGATAACTAACTAACTATAGACATCATTCAGCATGATAACTAACTAACTAGACATCATTCAGCATGATAACTAACTATATAGACATCATTCAACATGATAACTAACTAACTATAGACGTCATTCAGCATGATAACTAACTATAGACATCATTCAACATGATAACTAACTATAGACATCATTCAGCATGATAACTAACTATAGACATCATTCAACATGATAACTAACTATAGACATCATTCAGCATGATAACTAACTAACTATAGACATCATTCAACATGATAACTAACTATAGACATCATTCAGCATGATAACTAACTATAGACATCATTCATCATGATAACTAACTATAGACATCATTCATCATGATAACTAACTAACTATAGACATCATTCAGCATGATAACTAACTATAGACATCATTCAACATGATAACTAACTATAGACATCATTCAGCATGATAACTAACTAACTATAGACATCATTCAACATGATAACTAACTAACTATAGACATCATTCAGCATGATAACTAACTATAGACATCATTCAGCATGATAACTAACTAACTATAGACATCATTCAGCATGATAACTAACTAACTATAGACATCATTCAACATGATAACTAACTATAGACATCATTCAACATGATAACTAACTATAGACATCATTCAACATGATAACTAACTATAGACATCATTCAACATGATAACTAACTATAGACATCATTCAACATGATAACTAACTAACTATAGACATCATTCAGCATGATAACTAACTATAGACATCATTCAACATGATAACTAACTAACTATAGACATCATTCAGCATGATAACTAACTATAGACATCATTCAGCATGATAACTAACTATAGACATCATTCAACATGATAACTAACTATAGACATCATTCAACATGATAACTAACTATAGACACATCATTCAACATGATAACTAACTAACTATAGACATCATTCAACATGATAACTAACTAACTATAGACATCATTCAACATGATAACTAACTATAGACATCATTCAGCATGATAACTAACTATAGACATCATTCAGCATGATAACTAACTATAGACATCATTCAACATGATAACTAACTATAGACATCATTCAACATGATAACTAACTATAGACATCATTCAGCATGATAACTAACTATAGACATCATTCAGCATGATAACTAACTATAGACATCATTCAACATGATAACTAACTATAGACATCATTCAGCATGATAACTAACTATAGACATCATTCAGCATGATAACTAACTATAGACATCATTCAACATGATAACTAACTATAGACATCATTCAGCATGATAACTAACTATAGACATCATTCAACATGATAACTAACTATAGACATCATTCAGCATGATAACTAACTATAGACATCATTCAGCATGATAACTAACTATAGACATCATTCAGCATGATAACTAACTATAGACATCATTCAGCATGATAACTAACTATAGACATCATTCAACATGATAACTAACTATAGACATCATTCAACATGATAACTAACTATAGACATCATTCAACATGATAACTAACTAACTATAGACATCATTCAACATGATAACTAACTATAGACATCATTCAACATGATAACTAACTATAGACATCATTCAACATGATAACTAACTAACTATAGACATCATTCAGCATGATAACTAACTATAGACATCATTCAGCATGATAACTAACTATAGACATCATTCAACATGATAACTAACTAACTATAGACATCATTCAGCATGATAACTAACTATAGACATCATTCAGCATGATAACTAACTATAGACATCATTCAACATGATAACTAACTATAGACATCATTCAGCATGATAACTAACTATAGACATCATTCAACATGATAACTAACTATAGACATCATTCAGCATGATAACTAACTAACTATAGACATCATTCAACATGATAACTAACTATAGACATCATTCAACATGATAACTAACTATAGACATCATTCAGCATGATAACTAACTATAGACATCATTCAACATGATAACTAACTAACTAGACATCATTCAGCATGATAACTAACTATAGACATCATTCAACATGATAACTAACTATAGACATCATTCAGCATGATAACTAACTAACTATAGACATCATTCAGCATGATAACTAACTAACTATAGACATCATTCAACATGATAACTAACTAACTATAGACATCATTCAGCATGATAACTAACTATAGACATCATTCAACATGATAACTAACTATAGACATCATTCAGCATGATAACTAACTAACTATAGACATCATTCAACATGATAACTAACTAACTATAGACATCATTCAACATGATAACTAACTATAGACATCATTCAGCATGATAACTAACTATAGACATCATTCAACATGATAACTAACTAACTATAGACATCATTCAGCATGATAACTAACTATAGACATCATTCAACATGATAACTAACTATAGACATCATTCAGCATGATAACTAACTAACTATAGACATCATTCAGCATGATAACTAACTAACTATAGACATCATTCAACATGATAACTAACTATAGACATCATTCAACATGATAACTAACTATAGACATCATTCAACATGTTAACTAACTATAGACATCATTCAACATGATAACTAACTATAGACATCATTCAACATGATAACTAACTATAGACATCATTCAGCATGATAACTAACTATAGACATCATTCAACATGATAACTAACTAACTATAGACATCATTCAGCATGATAACTAACTATAGACATCATTCAGCATGATAACTAACTATAGACATCATTCAACATGATAACTAACTATAGACATCATTCAACATGATAACTAACTATAGACATCATTCAGCATGATAACTAACTATAGACATCATTCAACATGATAACTAACTAACTATAGACATCATTCAGCATGATAACTAACTATAGACATCATTCAGCATGATAACTAACTATAGACATCATTCAGCATGATAACTAACTATAGACATCATTCAACATGATAACTAACTATAGACATCATTCAGCATGATAACTAACTATAGACATCATTCAACATGATAACTAACTATAGACATCATTCAACATGATAACTAACTAACTATAGACATCATTCAACATGATAACTAACTATAGACATCATTCAGCATGATAACTAACTATAGACATCATTCAACATGATAACTAACTAACTATAGACATCATTCAACATGATAACTAACTATAGACATCATTCAGCATGATAACTAACTATAGACATCATTCAACATGATAACTAACTATATAGACATCATTCAGCATGATAACTAACTATAGACATCATTCAACATGATAACTAACTATAGACATCATTCAGCATGATAACTAACTATATAGACATCATTCAGCATGATAACTAACTATAGACATCATTCAGCATGATAACTAACTATAGACATCATTCAGCATGATAACTAACTATAGACATCATTCAACATGATAACTAACTATAGACATCATTCAACATGATAACTAACTATAGACATCATTCAACATGATAACTAACTAACTATAGACATCATTCAACATGATAACTAACTATAGACATCATTCAACATGATAACTAACTAACTATAGACATCATTCAACATGATAACTAACTATAGACATCATTCAACATGATAACTAACTAACTATAGACATCATTCAGCATGATAACTAACTAACTATAGACATCATTCAGCATGATAACTAACTAACTATAGACATCATTCAGCATGATAACTAACTATAGACATCATTCAACATGATAACTAACTATAGACATCATTCAGCATGATAACTAACTATAGACATCATTCAGCATGATAACTAACTAACTATAGACATCATTCAGCATGATAACTAACTATAGACATCATTCAGCATGATAACTAACTAACTATAGACATCATTCAACATGATAACTAACTAACTATAGACATCATTCAACATGATAACTAACTATAGACATCATTCAGCATGATAACTAACTATATAGACATCATTCAACATGATAACTAACTAACTATAGACATCATTCAACATGATAACTAACTATAGACATCATTCAACATGTTAACTAACTATAGACATCATTCAGCATGATAACTAACTAACTATAGACATCATTCAGCATGATAACTAACTAACTATAGACATCATTCAACATGATAACTAACTATAGACATCATTCAACATGTTAACTAACTATAGACATCATTCAGCATGATAACTAACTAACTATAGACATCATTCAGCATGATAACTAACTAACTATAGACATCATTCAACATGATAACTAACTATAGACATCATTCAACATGTTAACTAACTATAGACATCATTCAGCATGATAACTAACTATAGACATCATTCAACATGATAACTAACTATAGACATCATTCAGCATGATAACTAACTAACTATAGACATCATCCAGCATGATAACTAACTAACTATAGACATCATTCAGCATGATAACTAACTATAGACATCATTCAGCATGATAACTAACTATAGACATCATTCAACATAATAACTAACTATAGACATCATTCAACATAATAACTAACTATAGACATCATTCAACATGATAACTAACTAACTATAGACATCATTCAACATGATAACTAACTATAGACATCATTCAACATGATAACTAACTAACTATAGACATCATTCAACATGATAACTAACTATAGACATCATTCAACATGATAACTAACTAACTATAGACATCATTCAGCATGATAACTAACTAAATAAAGACATCATTCAGCATGATAACTAACTAACTATAGACATCATTCAGCATGATAACTAACTATAGACATCATTCAACATGATAACTAACTAACTATAGACATCATTCAGCATGATAACTAACTAACTATAGACATCATTCAGCATGATAACTAACTAACTATAGACATCATTCAGCATGATAACTAACTAACTATAGACATCATTCAACATGATAACTAACTAACTATAGACATCATTCAGCATGATAACTAACTATAGACATCATTCAGCATGATAACTAACTAACTATAGACATCATTCAGCATGATAACTAACTATATAGACATCATTCAGCATGATAACTAACTATAGACATCATTCAACATGATAACTAACTATAGACATCATTCAGCATGATAACTAACTAACTATAGACATCATTCAGCATGATAACTAACTAACTATAGACATCATTCAACATGATAACTAACTATAGACATCATTCAACATGTTAACTAACTATAGACATCATTCAGCATGATAACTAACTATAGACATCATTCAACATGATAACTAACTATAGACATCATTCAGCATGATAACTAACTAACTATAGACATCATTCAACATGATAACTAACTAACTATAGACATCATTCAACATGATAACTAACTATAGACATCATTCAGCATGATAACTAACTATAGACATCATTCAACATGATAACTAACTAACTATAGACATCATTCAGCATGATAACTAACTATAGACATCATTCAACATGATAACTAACTATAGACATCATTCAGCATGATAACTAACTAACTATAGACATCATTCAGCATGATAACTAACTAACTATAGACATCATTCAACATGATAACTAACTAACTATAGACATCATTCAGCATGATAACTAACTATAGACATCATTCAACATGATAACTAACTATAGACATCATTCAGCATGATAACTAACTAACTATAGACATCATTCAACATGATAACTAACTATAGACATCATTCAGCATGATAACTAACTATAGACATCATTCAACATGATAACTAACTAACTATAGACATCATTCAGCATGATAACTAACTATAGACATCATTCAACATGATAACTAACTATAGACATCATTCAGCATGATAACTAACTAACTATAGACATCATTCAGCATGATAACTAACTAACTATAGACATCATTCAACATGATAACTAACTATAGACATCATTCAACATGATAACTAACTATAGACATCATTCAACATGTTAACTAACTATAGACATCATTCAACATGATAACTAACTATAGGCATCTTTCAACATGATAACTAACTAACTATAGACATCATTCAGCAAGATAACTAACTATAGACATCATTCAACATGATAACTAACTAACTATAGACATCATTCAGCATGATAACTAACTATAGACATCATTCAGCATGATAACTAACTATAGACATCATTCAACATGATAACTAACTATAGACATCATTCAACATGATAACTAACTAACTATAGACATCATTCAGCATGATAACTAACTAACTATAGACATCATTCAACATGATAACTAACTAACTATAGACATCATTCAGCATGATAACTAACTATAGACATCATTCAGCATGATAACTAACTATAGACATCATTCAACATGATAACTAACTATAGACATCATTCAGCATGATAACTAACTATAGACATCATTCAACATGATAACTAACTATAGACATCATTCAACATGATAACTAACTAACTATAGACATCATTCAACATGATAACTAACTATAGACATCATTCAGCATGATAACTAACTATAGACATCATTCAACATGATAACTAACTAACTATAGACATCATTCAACATGATAACTAACTATAGACATCATTCAGCATGATAACTAACTATAGACATCATTCAACATGATAACTAACTAACTATAGACATCATTCAGCATGATAACTAACTATAGACATCATTCAACATGATAACTAACTATAGACATCATTCAGCATGATAACTAACTAACTATAGACATCATTCAGCATGATAACTAACTAACTATAGACATCATTCAGCATGATAACTAACTATAGACATCATTCAGCATGATAACTAACTATAGACATCATTCAACATAATAACTAACTATAGACATCATTCAACATGATAACTAACTAACTATAGACATCATTCAACATGATAACTAACTATAGACATCATTCAACATGATAACTAACTAACTATAGACATCATTCAACATGATAACTAACTATAGACATCATTCAACATGATAACTAACTAACTATAGACATCATTCAGCATGATAACTAACTAACTAAAGACATCATTCAGCATGATAACTAACTAACTATAGACATCATTCAGCATGATAACTAACTATAGACATCATTCAACATGATAACTAACTAACTATAGACATCATTCAGCATGATAACTAACTAAATAGACATCATTCAGCATGATAACTAACTAACTATAGACATCATTCAGCATGATAACTAACTAACTATAGACATCATTCAACATGATAACTAACTAACTATAGACATCATTCAGCATGATAACTAACTAAATAAAGACATCATTCAGCATGATAACTAACTAACTATAGACATCATTCAGCATGATAACTAACTAACTATAGACATCATTCAACATGATAACTAACTATAGACATCATTCAACATGATAACTAACTATAGACATCATTCAACATGTTAACTAACTATAGACATCATTCAACATGATAACTAACTATAGGCATCTTTCAACATGATAACTAACTAACTATAGACATCATTCAGCAAGATAACTAACTATAGACATCATTCAGCAAGATAACTAACTATAGACATCATTCAACATGATAACTAACTAACTATAGACATCATTCAGCATGGTAACTAACTAACTATAGACATCATTTAACATGATAACTAACTAACTATAGACATCATTCAGCATGATAACTAACTATAGACATCATTCAACATGATAACTAACTATAGACATCATTCAACATGATAACTAACTAACTATAGACATCATTCAGCATGATAACTAACTATAGACATCATTCAGCATGATAACTAACTATAGACATCATTCAACATGATAACTAACTATAGACATCATTCAGCATGATAACTAACTATAGACATCCTTCAACATGATAACTAACTATAGACATCATTCAACATGATAACTAACTATAGATATCATTCAACATGATAACTAACTATAGACATCATTCAACATGATAACTAACTAACTATAGACATCATTCAACATGATAACTAACTATAGACATCATTCAACATGATAACTAACTATAGACATCATTCAACATGATAACTAACTAACTATAGACATCATTCAGCATGATAACTAACTATAGACATCATTCAGCATGATAACTAACTATAGACATCATTCAACATGATAACTAACTATAGACATCATTCAGCATGATAACTAACTATAGACATCATTCAACATGATAACTAACTATAGACATCATTCAGCATGATAACTAACTATATAGACATCATTCAACATGATAACTAACTAACTATAGACATCATTCAACATGATAACTAACTATAGACATCATTCAACATGATAACTAACTATAGACATCATTCAGCATGATAACTAACTATAGACATCATTCAGCATGATAACTAACTATAGACATCATTCAACATGATAACTAACTAACTATAGACATCATTCAGCATGATAACTAACTATAGACATCATTCAACATGATAACTAACTATAGACATCATTCAGCATGATAACTAACTAACTATAGACATCATTCAGCATGATAACTAACTAACTATAGACATCATTCAGCATGATAACTAACTATAGACATCATTCAGCATGATAACTAACTATAGACATCATTCAACATGATAACTAACTATAGACATCATTCAACATGATAACTAACTAACTATAGACATCATTCAACATGATAACTAACTAACTATAGACATCATTCAACATGATAACTAACTAACTATAGACATCATTCAACATGATAACTAACTATAGACATCATTCAACATGATAACTAACTAACTATAGACATCATTCAGCATGATAACTAACTATAGACATCATTCAGCATGATAACTAACTAACTATAGACATCATTCAGCATGATAACTAACTATAGACATCATTCAACATGATAACTAACTAACTATAGACATCATTCAGCATGATAACTAACTAACTATAGACATCATTCAGCATGATAACTAACTAACTATAGACATCATTCAGCATGATAACTAACTAACTATAGACATCATTCAACATGATAACTAACTAACTATAGACATCATTCAGCATGATAACTAACTAATAAGACATCATTCAGCATGATAACTAACTAACTATAGACATCATTCAGCATGATAACTAACTAACTATAGACATCATTCAACATGATAACTAACTATAGACATCATTCAACATGATAACTAACTATAGACATCATTCAACATGATAACTAACTATAGACATCATTCAACATGATAACTAACTATAGACATCATTCAACATGATAACTAACTAACTATAGACATCATTCAGCATGATAACTAACTATAGACATCATTCAACATGATAACTAACTAACTATAGACATCATTCAGCATGATAACTAACTATAGACATCATTCAGTTTGATAACTAACTATAGACATCATTCAACATGATAACTAACTATAGACATCATTCAACATGATAACTAACTAACTATAGACATCATTCAGCATGATAACTAACTAACTATAGACATCATTCAACATGATAACTAACTAACTATAGACATCATTCAGCATGATAACTAACTATAGACATCATTCAGCATGATAACTAACTATAGACATCATTCAACATGATAACTAACTAATGACATCATTCAGCATGATAACTAACTAACTATAGACATCATTCAGCATGATAACTAACTAACTATAGACATCATTCAGCATGATAACTAACTATAGACATCATTCAGCATGATAACTAACTATAGACATCATTCAACATAATAACTAACTATAGACATCATTCAACATGATAACTAACTATAGACATCATTCAACATGATAACTAACTAACTATAGACATCATTCAACATGATAACTAACTATAGACATCATTCAACATGATAACTAACTAACTATAGACATCATTCAACATGATAACTAACTATAGACATCATTCAACATGATAACTAACTAACTATAGACATCATTCAGCATGATAACTAACTAACTAAAGACATCATTCAGCATGATAACTAACTAACTATAGACATCATTCAGCATGATAACTAACTATAGACATCATTCAGCATGATAACTAACTATTGACATCATTCAACATGATAACTAACTAACTATAGACATCATTCAGCATGATAACTAACTATAGACATCATTCAGCATGATAACTAACTATAGACATCATTCAGCATGATAACTAACTATAGACATCATTCAACATGATAACTAACTATAGACATCATTCAACATGTTAACTAACTATAGGCATCTTTCAACATGATAACTAACTATAGACATCATTCAACATGATAACTAAATATTGACATCATTCAACATGATAACTAACTAACTATAGACATCATTCAGCATGATAACTAACTATAGACATCATTCAGCATGATAACTAACTATAGACATCATTCAACATGATAACTAACTAACTATAGACATCATTCAACATGATAACTAACTATAGACATCATTCAACATGATAACTAACTAACTATAGACATCATTCAGCATGATAACTAACTAACTAAAGACATCATTCAGCATGATAACTAACTAACTATAGACATCATTCAACATGATAACTAACTATAGACATCATTCAACATGATAACTAACTATAGACATCATTCAACATGATAACTAACTAACTATAGACATCATTCAGCATGATAACTAACTAACTATAGACATCATTCAGCATGATAACTAACTAACTAAAGACATCATTCAGCATGATAACTAACTAACTATAGACATCATTCAGCATGATAACTAACTAACTATAGACATCATTCAGCATGATAACTAACTAACTATAGACATCATGCAACATGATAACTAACTAACTATAGACATCATTCAGCATGATAACTAACTATAGACATCATTCAGCATGATAACTAACTAACTATAGACATCATTCAGCATGATAACTAACTATAGACATAATTCAGTTTGATAACTAACTATAGACATCATTCAACATGTTAACTAACTATAGACATCATTCAACATGATAACTAACTAACTATAGACATCATTCAACATGATAACTAACTATAGACATCATTCAACATGATAACTAACTAACTATAGACATCATTCAACATGATAACTAACTATAGACATCATTCAACATGATAACTAACTAACTATAGACATCATTCAGCATGATAACTAACTAACTATAGACATCATGCAACATGATAACTAACTAACTATAGACATCATTCAGCATGATAACTAACTATAGACATCATTCAGCATGATAACTAACTATAGACATCATTCAACATGATAACTAACTATAGACATCATTCAGCATGATAACTAACTATAGACATCATTCAACATGATAACTAACTATAGACATCATTCAACATGATAACTAACTAACTATAGACATCATTCAACATGATAACTAACTATAGACATCATTCAGCATGATAACTAACTATAGACATCATTCAACATGATAACTAACTAACTATAGACATCATTCAACATGATAACTAACTATAGACATCATTCAGCATGATAACTAACTATAGACATCATTCAACATGATAACTAACTAACTATAGACATCATTCAGCATGATAACTAACTATAGACATCATTCAACATGATAACTAACTATAGACATCATTCAGCATGATAACTAACTAACTATAGACATCATTCAGCATGATAACTAACTAACTATAGACATCATTCAGCATGATAACTAACTATAGACATCATTCAGCATGATAACTAACTATAGACATCATTCAACATGATAACTAACTATAGACATCATTCAACATGATAACTAACTAACTATAGACATCATTCAACATGATAACTAACTATAGACATCATTCAACATGATAACTAACTAACTATAGACATCATTCAACATGATAACTAACTATAGACATCATTCAACATGATAACTAACTAACTATAGACATCATTCAGCATGATAACTAACTAACTATAGACATCATTCAGCATGATAACTAACTAACTATAGACATCATTCAGCATGATAACTAACTATAGACATCATTCAACATGATAACTAACTAACTATAGACATCATTCAGCATGATAACTAACTATATAGACATCATTCAGCATGATAACTAACTAACTATAGACATCATTCAGCATGATAACTAACTAACTATAGACATCATTCAACATGATAACTAACTAACTATAGACATCATTCAGCATGATAACTAACTAATAGACATCATTCAGCATGATAACTAACTAACTATAGACATCATTCAGCATGATAACTAACTAACTATAGACATCATTCAACATGATAACTAACTATAGACATCATTCAACATGATAACTAACTATAGACATCATTCAACATGATAACTAACTATAGACATCATTCAACATGATAACTAACTATAGACATCTTTCAACATGATAACTAACTAACTATAGACATCATTCAGCAAGATAACTAACTATAGACATCATTCAGCAAGATAACTAACTATAGACATCATTCAACATGATAACTAACTAACTATAGACATCATTCAGCATGATAACTAACTATAGACATCATTCAGTTTGATAACTAACTATAGACATCATTCAACATGATAACTAACTATAGACATCATTCAACATGATAACTAACTAACTATAGACATCATTCAGCATGGTAACTAACTAACTATAGACATCATTCAACATGATAACTAACTAACTATAGACATCATTCAGCATGATAACTAACTATAGACATCATTCAACATGATAACTAACTATAGACATCATTCAACATGATAACTAACTAACTATAGACATCATTCAGCATGATAACTAACTATAGACATCATTCAGCATGATAACTAACTATAGACATCATTCAACATGATAACTAACTATAGACATCATTCAGCATGATAACTAACTATAGACATCATTCAGCATGATAACTAACTATAGACATCCTTCAGCATGATAACTAACTATAGACATCATTCAACATGATAACTAACTATAGATATCATTCAACATGATAACTAACTATAGACATCATTCAACATGATAACTAACTAACTATAGACATCATTCAACATGATAACTAACTATAGACATCATTCAACATGATAACTAACTATAGACATCATTCAACATGATAACTAACTAACTATAGACATCATTCAGCATGATAACTAACTAACTATAGACATCATTCAGCATGATAACTAACTAACTATAGACATCATTCAACATGATAACTAACTAACTATAGACATCATTCAGCATGATAACTAACTATAGACATCATTCAGCATGATAACTAACTATAGACATCATTCAACATGATAACTAACTATAGACATCATTCAGCATGATAACTAACTATAGACATCATTCAACATGATAACTAACTATAGACATCATTCAGCATGATAACTAACTAACTATAGACATCATTCAACATGATAACTAACTAACTATAGACATCATTCAACATGATAACTAACTATAGACATCATTCAGCATGATAACTAACTATAGACATCATTCAGCATGATAACTAACTATAGACATCATTCAACATGATAACTAACTAACTATAGACATCATTCAGCATGATAACTAACTATAGACATCATTCAACATGATAACTAACTATAGACATCATTCAGCATGATAACTAACTAACTATAGACATCATTCAGCATGATAACTAACTAACTATAGACATCATTCAGCATGATAACTAACTATAGACATCATTCAGCATGATAACTAACTATAGACATCATTCAACATGATAACTAACTATAGACATCATTCAACATGATAACTAACTAACTATAGACATCATTCAACATGATAACTAACTAACTATAGACATCATTCAACATGATAACTAACTAACTATAGACATCATTCAACATGATAACTAACTATAGACATCATTCAACATGATAACTAACTAACTATAGACATCATTCAGCATGATAACTAACTAACTATAGACATCATTCAGCATGATAACTAACTAACTATAGACATCATTCAGCATGATAACTAACTATAGACATCATTCAACATGATAACTAACTAACTATAGACATCATTCAGCATGATAACTAACTAATATAGACATCATTCAGCATGATAACTAACTAACTATAGACATCATTCAGCATGATAACTAACTAACTATAGACATCATTCAACATGATAACTAACTAACTATAGACATCATTCAGCATGATAACTAACTATAAAGACATCATTCAGCATGATAACTAACTAACTATAGACATCATTCAGCATGATAACTAACTAACTATAGACATCATTCAACATGATAACTAACTATAGACATCATTCAACATGATAACTAACTATAGACATCATTCAACATGTTAACTAACTATAGACATCATTCAACATGATAACTAACTATAGACATCTTTCAACATTATAACTAACTAACTATAGACATCATTCAGCATGATAACTAACTATAGACATCATTCAGTATGATAACTAACTATAGACATCATTCAACATGATAACTAACTATAGACATCATTCAACATGATAACTAACTAACTATAGACATCATTCAGCATGATAACTAACTAACTATAGACATCATTCAACATGATAACTAACTAACTATAGACATCATTCAGCATGATAACTAACTATAGACATCATTCAACATGATAACTAACTATAGACATCATTCAACATGATAACTAACTATAGACATCATTCAGCATGATAACTAACTAACTATAGACATCATTCAGCATGATAACTAACTAACTATAGACATCATTCAGCATGATAACTAACTATAGACATCATTCAGCATGATAACTAACTATAGACATCATTCAACATGATAACTAACTATAGACATCATTCAACATGATAACTAACTATAGACATCATTCAACATGATAACTAACTAACTATAGACATCATTCAACATGATAACTAACTATAGACATCATTCAACATGATAACTAACTAACTATAGACATCATTCAACATGATAACTAACTATAGACATCATTCAACATGATAACTAACTATAGACATCATTCAGCATGATAACTAACTAACTAGACATCATTCAGCATGATAACTAACTAACTATAGACATCATTCAGCATGATAACTAACTATAGACATCATTCAGCATGATAACTAACTATAGACATCATTCAACATGATAACTAACTAACTATAGACATCATTCAGCATGATAACTAACTATAGACATCATTCAGCATGATAACTAACTATAGACATCATTCAACATGATAACTAACTATAGACATCATTCAACATGATAACTAACTATAGACATCATTCAACATGATAACTAACTATAGGCATCATTCAACATGATAACTAACTATAGACATCATTCAACATGATAACTAAATATTGACATCATTCAACATGATAACTAACTAACTATAGACATCATTCAGCATGATAACTAACTATAGACATCATTCAGCATGATAACTAACTATAGACATCATTCAACATGATAACTAACTAACTATAGACATCATTCAACATGATAACTAACTATAGACATCATTCAACATGATAACTAACTAACTATAGACATCATTCAGCATGATAACTAACTAACTATAGACATCATTCAGCATGATAAATCAACTAACTATAGACATCATTCAACATGATAACTAACTATAGACATCATTCAGCATGATAACTAACTATTGACATCATTCAACATGATAACTAACTAACTATAGACATCATTCAGCATGATAACTAACTATAGACATCATTCAGCATGATAACTAACTATAGACATCATTCAGCATGATAACTAACTATAGACATCATTCAGCATGATAACTAACTATAGACATCATTCAACATGATAACTAACTATAGACATCATTCAACATGTTAACTAACTATAGGCATCTTTCAACATGATAACTAAATATTAACATCATTCAACATGATAACTAACTAACTATAGACATCATTCAGCATGATAACTAACTATAGACATCATTCAGCATGATAACTAACTATAGACATCATTCAACATGATAACTAACTATAGACATCATTCAGCATGATAACTAACTAACTATAGACATCATTCAACATGATAACTAACTAACTATAGACATCATTCAACATGATAACTAACTATAGACATCATTCAGCATGATAACTAACTATAGACATCATTCAACATGATAACTAACTAACTATAGACATCATTCAGCATGATAACTAACTATAGACATCATTCAGCATAATAACTAACTATAGACATCATTCAACATGATAACTAACTACAGACATCATTCAGCATGATAACTAACTAACTATAGACATCATTCAACATGATAACTAACTAACTATAGACATCATTCAACATGATAACTAACTAACTATAGACATCATTCAACATGATAACTAACTATAGACATCATTCAGCATGATAACTAACTATAGACATCATTCAACATGATAACTAACTATAGACATCATTCAGCATGATAACTAACTATAGACATCATTCAGCATGATAACTAACTATAGACATCATTCAACATGATAACTAACTATAGACATCATTCAGCATGATAACTAACTATAGACATCATTCAACATGATAACTAACTATAGACATCATTCAACATGATAACTAACTATAGACATCATTCAGCATGATAACTAACTATAGACATCATTCAGCATGATAACTAACTATAGACATCATTCAACATGATAACTAACTATAGACATCATTCAACATGATAACTAACTATAGACATCATTCAACATGATAACTAACTATAGACATCATTCAACATGATAACTAACTAACTATAGACATCATTCAACATGATAACTAACTATAGACATCATTCAACATGATAACTAACTATAGACATCATTCAACATGATAACTAACTAACTATAGACATCATTCAGCATGATAACTAACTAACTAAAGACATCATTCAGCATGATAACTAACTAACTATAGACATCATTCAACATGATAACTAACTAACTATAGACATCATTCAGCATGATAACTAACTATAGACATCATTCAGCATGATAACTAACTATAGACATCATTCAACATGATAACTAACTATAGACAACATTCAGCATGATAACTAACTATAGACATCATTCAACATGATAACTAACTATAGACATCATTCAGCATGATAACTAACTAACTATAGACATCATTCAACATGATAACTAACTAACTATAGACATCATTCAACATGATAACTAACTAACTATAGACATCATTCAGCATGATAACTAACTATAGACATCATTCAACATGATAACTAACTAACTATAGACATCATTCAGCATGATAACTAACTATAGACATCATTCAACATGATAACTAACTATAGACATCATTCAGCATGATAACTAACTAACTATAGACATCATTCAGCATGATAACTAACTAACTATAGACATCATTCAGCATGATAACTAACTATAGACATCATTCAGCATGATAACTAACTAGACATCATTCAACATAATAACTAACTATAGACATCATTCAACATGATAACTAACTATAGACATCATTCAACATGATAACTAACTATAGACATCATTCAACATGATAACTAACTATAGACATCATTCAACATGATAACTAACTAACTATAGACATCATTCAACATGATAACTAACTATAGATATCATTCAACATGATAACTAACTAACTATAGACATCATTCAACATGATAACTAACTATAGACATCATTCAACATGATAACTAACTATAGACATCATTCAACATGATAACTAACTAACTATAGACATCATTCAGCATGATAACTAACTAACTAAAGACATCATTCAGCATGATAACTAACTAACTATAGACATCATTCAGCATGATAACTAACTAACTATAGACATCATTCAACATGATAACTAACTATAGACATCATTCAACATGATAACTAACTATAGACATCATTCAACATGATAACTAACTAACTATAGACATCATTCAACATGATAACTAACTATAGACATCATTCAGCATGATAACTAACTATAGACATCATTCAACATGATAACTAACTATAGACATCATTCAACATGATAACTAACTATAGACATCATTCAACATGATAACTAACTATAGACATCATTCAACATGATAACTAACTATAGACATCATTCAACATGATAACTAACTATAGACATCATTCAACATGATAACTAACTATAGACATCATTCAACATGATAACTAACTATAGACATCATTCAACATGATAACTAACTAACTATAGACATCATTCAGCATGATAACTAACTATAGACATCATTCAGCATGATAACTAACTATAGACATCATTCAACATGATAACTAACTATAGACATCATTCAACATGATAACTAACTATAGACATCATTCAACATGATAACTAACTATAGACATCATTCAGCATGATAACTAACTATAGACATCATTCAACATGATAACTAACTATAGACATCATTCAACATGATAACTAACTAACTATAGACATCATTCAACATGATAACTAACTATAGACATCATTCAACATGATAACTAACTATAGACATCATTCAACATGATAACTAACTATAGACATCATTCAGCATGATAACTAACTATAGACATCATTCAGCATGATAACTAACTATAGACATCATTCAGCATGATAACTAACTATAGACATCATTCAACATGATAACTAACTATAGACATCATTCAGCATGATAACTAACTAACTATAGACATCATTCAACATGATAACTAACTATAGACATCATTCAACATGATAACTAACTAACTATAGACATCATTCAACATGATAACTAACTATAGACATCATTCAACATGATAACTAACTATAGACATCATTCAGCATGATAACTAACTATAGACATCATTCAACATGATAACTAACTAACTATAGACATCATTCAACATGATAACTAACTATAGACATCATTCAGCATGATAACTAACTATAGACATCATTCAACATGATAACTAATTATAGACATCATTCAACATGATAACTAACTATATAGACATCATTCAACATGATAACTAACTATAGACATCATTCACATGATAACTAACTATAGACATCATTCAACATGATAACTAACTATAGACATCATTCAGCATGATAACTAACTATAGACATCATTCAGCATGATAACTAACTAACTATAGACATCATTCAGCATGATAACTAACTAACTATAGACATCATTCAGCATGATAACTAACTATAGACATCATTCAGCATGATAACTAACTATAGACATCATTCAACATGATAACTAACTATAGACATCATTCAACATGATAACTAACTATAGACATCATTCAACATGATAACTAACTATAGACATCATTCAACATGATAACTAACTATAGACATCATTCAACATGATAACTAACTATAGACATCATTCAACATGATAACTAACTAACTATAGACATCATTCAACATGATAACTAACTATAGACATCATTCAACATGATAACTAACTATAGACATCATTCAGCATGATAACTAACTATAGACATCATTCAGCATGATAACTAACTATAGACATCATTCAGCATGATAACTAACTATAGACATCATTCAACATGATAACTAACTATAGACATCATTCAGCATGATAACTAACTATAGACATCATTCAACATGATAACTAACTAACTATAGACATCATTCAGCATGATAACTAACTATAGACATCATTCAGCATGATAACTAACTATAGACATCATTCAACATGATAACTAACTATAGACATCATTCAGCATGATAACTAACTATAGACATCATTCAACATGATAACTAACTAACTATAGACATCATTCAACATGATAACTAACTAACTATAGACATCATTCAGCATGATAACTAACTATAGACATCATTCAACATGATAACTAACTAACTAGACATCATTCAACATGATAACTAACTATAGACATCATTCAGCATGATAACTAACTATAGACATCATTCAACATGATAACTAACTATAGACATCATTCAGCATGATAACTAACTAACTATAGACATCATTCAACATGATAACTAACTAACTATAGACATCATTCAGCATGATAACTAACTAACTATAGACATCATTCAGCATGATAACTAACTATAGACATCATTCAGCATGATAACTAACTAACTATAGACATCATTCAACATGATAACTAACTATAGACATCATTCAGCATGATAACTAACTATAGACATCATTCAGCATGATAACTAACTAACTATAGACATCATTCAGCATGATAACTAACTATAGACATCATTCAGCATGATAACTAACTATAGACATCATTCAACATGATAACTAACTATAGACATCATTCAACATGATAACTAACTATAGACATCATTCTGCATGATAACTAACTATTGACATCATTCAACATGATAACTAACTATAGACATCATTCAACATGATAACTAACTATAGACATCATTCAACATGATAGCTAACTATAGACATCATTCAGCATGATAACTAACTATTGACATCATTCAACATGATAACTAACTAACTATAGACATCATTCAGCATGATAACTAACTATAGACATCATTCAGCATGATAACTAACTATAGACATCATTCAACATGATAACTAACTATAGACATCATTCAACATGATAACTAACTATAGACATCATTCAACATGATAACTAACTAACTATAGACATCATTCAACATGATAACTAACTAACTATAGACATCATTCAACATGATAACTAACTAACTATAGACATCATTCAACATGATAACTAACTATAGACATCATTCAGCATGATAACTAACTATAGACATCATTCAACATGATAACTAACTAACTATAGACATCATTCAGCATGATAACTAACTATAGACATCATTCAGCATGATAACTAACTATAGACATCATTCAACATGATAACTAACTATAGACATCATTCAACATGATAACTAACTATAGACATCATTCAACATGATAACTAACTATAGACATCATTCAGCATGATAACTAACTAACTATAGACATCATTCAACATGATAACTAACTATAGACATCATTCAACATGATAACTAACTATAGACATCATTCAGCATGATAACTAACTATAGACATCATTCAACATGATAACTAACTAACTATAGACATCATTCAGCATGATAACTAACTATAGACATCATTCAGCATGATAACTAACTATAGACATCATTCAACATGATAACTAACTATAGACATCATTCAGCATGATAACTAACTATAGACATCATTCAGCATGATAACTAACTAACTAGACATCATTCAACATGATAACTAACTAACTATAGACATCATTCAGCATGATAACTAACTATAGACATCATTCAGCATGATAACTAACTATAGACATCATTCAGCATGATAACTAACTATAGACATCATTCAGCATGATAACTAACTATAGACATCATTCAACATGATAACTAACTAACTATAGACATCATTCAGCATGATAACTAACTAACTATAGACATCATTCAGCATGATAACTAACTAACTATAGACATCATTCAGCATGATAACTAACTAACTATAGACATCATTCAACATGATAACTAACTATAGACATCATTCAACATGATAACTAACTATAGACATCATTCAGCATGATAACTAACTATTGACATCATTCAACATGATAACTAACTAACTATAGACATCATTCAGCATGATAACTAACTATAGACATCATTCAGCATGATAACTAACTATAGACATCATTCAACATGATAACTAACTATAGACATCATTCAACATGATAACTAACTATAGACATCATTCAACATGATAACTAACTAACTATAGACATCATTCAACATGATAACTAACTATAGACATCATTCAACATGATAACTAACTATAGACATCATTCAACATGATAACTAACTATAGACATCATTCAACATGATAACTAACTATAGACATCATTCAGCATGATAACTAACTAACTATAGACATCATTCAGCATGATAACTAACTATAGACATCATTCAGCATGATAACTAACTAGACATCATTCAACATAATAACTAACTATAGACATCATTCAACATGATAACTAACTATAGACATCATTCAACATGATAACTAACTAACTATAGACATCATTCAACATGATAACTAACTAACTATAGACATCATTCAACATGATAACTAACTATAGACATCATTCAACATGATAACTAACTATAGACATCATTCAACATGATAACTAACTATAGACATCATTCAACATGATAACTAACTAACTATAGACATCATTCAACATGATAACTAACTATAGACATCATTCAACATGATAACTAACTATAGACATCATTCAACATGATAACTAACTATAGACATCATTCAACATGATAACTAACTATAGACATCATTCAACATGATAACTAACTATAGACATCATTCAGCATGATAACTAACTAACTATAGACATCATTCAGCATGATAACTAACTATAGACATCATTCAGCATGATAACTAACTATAGACATCATTCAACATGATAACTAACTATAGACATCATTCAACATGATAACTAACTATAGACATCATTCAACATGATAACTAACTAACTATAGACATCATTCAACATGATAACTAACTAACTATAGACATCATTCAACATGATAACTAACTAACTATAGACATCATTCAACATGATAACTAACTATAGACATCATTCAGCATGATAACTAACTATTGACATCATTCAACATGATAACTAACTAACTATAGACATCATTCAGCATGATAACTAACTATAGACATCATTCAGCATGATAACTAACTATAGACATCATTCAACATGATAACTAACTATAGACATCATTCAACATGATAACTAACTATAGACATCATTCAACATGATAACTAACTATAGACATCATTCAGCATGATAACTAACTAACTATAGACATCATTCAACATGATAACTAACTAACTATAGACATCATTCAACATGATAACTAACTATAGACATCATTCAGCATGATAACTAACTATAGACATCATTCAACATGATAACTAACTAACTATAGACATCATTCAGCATGATAACTAACTATAGACATCATTCAGCATGATAACTAACTATAGACATCATTCAACATGATAACTAACTACAGACATCATTCAGCATGATAACTAACTAACTATAGACATCATTCAGCATGATAACTAACTAACTATAGACATCATTCAACATGATAACTAACTAACTATAGACATCATTCAGCATGATAACTAACTATAGACATCATTCAGCATGATAACTAACTATAGACATCATTCAGCATGATAACTAACTATAGCCATCATTCAGCATGATAACTAACTATAGACATCATTCAACATGATAACTAACTAACTATAGACATCATTCAGCATGATAACTAACTAACTAAAGACATCATTCAGCATGATAACTAACTAACTATAGACATCATTCAGCATGATAACTAACTAACTATAGACATCATTCAACATGATAACTAACTATAGACATCATTCAACATGATAACTAACTATAGACATCATTCAGCATGATAACTAACTATTGACATCATTCAACATGATAACTAACTAACTATAGACATCATTCAGCATGATAACTAACTATAGACATCATTCAGCATGATAACTAACTATAGACATCATTCAATATGATAACTAACTATAGACATCATTCAACATGTTAACTAACTATAGACATCATTCAACATGATAACTAACTAACTATAGACATCATTCAACATGATAACTAACTATAGACATCATTCAACATGATAACTAACTATAGACATCATTCAACATGATAACTAACTATAGACATCATTCAGCATGATAACTAACTAACTATAGACATCATTCAGCATGATAACTAACTAACTATAGACATCATTCAGCATGATAACTAACTATAGACATCATTCAGCATGATAACTAACTAGACATCATTCAACATAATAACTAACTATAGACATCATTCAACATGATAACTAACTATAGACATCATTCAACATGATAACTAACTAACTATAGACATCATTCAACATGATAACTAACTAACTATAGACATCATTCAACATGATAACTAACTATAGACATCATTCAACATGATAACTAACTAACTATAGACATCATTCAACATGATAACTAACTATAGACATCATTCAACATGATAACTAACTAACTATAGACATCATTCAGCATGATAACTAACTAACTAAAGACATCATTCAGCATGATAACTAACTAACTATAGACATCATTCAGCATGATAACTAACTAACTATAGACATCATTCAACATGATAACTAACTATAGACATCATTCAGCATGATAACTAACTATTGACATCATTCAACATGATAACTAACTAACTATAGACATCATTCAGCATGATAACTAACTATAGACATCATTCAGCATGATAACTAACTATAGACATCATTCAACATGATAACTAACTATAGACATCATTCAACATGTTAACTAACTATAGACATCATTCAACATGATAACTAACTAACTATAGACATCATTCAACATGATAACTAACTATAGACATCATTCAACATGATAACTAACTAACTATAGACATCATTCAACATGATAACTAACTATAGACATCATTCAGCATGATAACTAACTATAGACATCATTCAACATGATAACTAACTAACTATAGACATCATTCAGCATGATAACTAACTATAGACATCATTCAGCATGATAACTAACTATAGACATCATTCAACATGATAACTAACTATAGACATCATTCAACATGATAACTAACTATAGACATCATTCAACATGATAACTAACTAACTATAGACATCATTCAACATGATAACTAACTAACTATAGACATCATTCAACATGATAACTAACTAACTATAGACATCATTCAACATGATAACTAACTATAGACATCATTCAGCATGATAACTAACTATAGACATCATTCAACATGATAACTAACTAACTATAGACATCATTCAGCATGATAACTAACTATAGACATCATTCAGCATGATAACTAACTATAGACATCATTCAACATGATAACTAACTATAGACATCATTCAACATGATAACTAACTATAGACATCATTCAACATGATAACTAACTATAGACATCATTCAGCATGATAACTAACTAACTATAGACATCATTCAACATGATAACTAACTAACTATAGACATCATTCAACATGATAACTAACTATAGACATCATTCAGCATGATAACTAACTATAGACATCATTCAACATGATAACTAACTAACTATAACATCATTCAGCATGATAACTAACTATAGACATCATTCAGCATGATAACTAACTATAGACATCATTCAACATGATAACTAACTACAGACATCATTCAGCATGATAACTAACTAACTATAGACATCATTCAGCATGATAACTAACTAACTATAGACATCATTCAACATGATAACTAACTAACTATAGACATCATTCAGCATGATAACTAACTATAGACATCATTCAGCATGATAACTAACTATAGACATCATTCAGCATGATAACTAACTATAGACATCATTCAGCATGATAACTAACTATAGCCATCATTCAGCATGATAACTAACTATAGACATCATTCAGCATGATAACTAACTATAGACATCATTCAACATGATAACTAACTATAGACATCATTCAACATGATAACTAACTAACTATAGACATCATTCAACATGATAACTAACTATAGACATCATTCAGCATGATAACTAACTATAGACATCATTCAGCATGATAACTAACTATAGACATCATTCAGCATGATAACTAACTATAGACATCATTCAACATGATAACTAACTATAGACATCATTCAACATGATAACTAACTATAGACATCATTCAACATGATAACTAACTAACTATAGACATCATTCAACATGATAACTAACTAACTATAGACATCATTCAACATGATAACTAACTATAGACATCATTCAACATGATAACTAACTATAGACATCATTCAACATGATAACTAACTAACTATAGACATCATTCAGCATGATAACTAACTATAGACATCATTCAGCATGATAACTAACTAACTATAGACATCATTCAACATGATAACTAACTAACTATAGACATCATTCAGCATGATAACTAACTATAGACATCATTCAGCATGATAACTAACTATAGACATCATTCAACATGATAACTAACTATAGACATCATTCAGCATGATAACTAACTATAGACATCATTCAACATGATAACTAACTATAGACATCATTCAGCATGATAACTAACTAACTATAGACATCATTCAACATGATAACTAACTAACTATAGACATCATTCAACATGATAACTAACTATAGACATCATTCAGCATAATAACTAACTATAGACATCATTCAGCATAATAACTAACTATAGACATCATTCAACATGATAACTAACTAACTATAGACATCCTTCAGCATGATAACTAACTATAGACATCATTCAACATGATAACTAACTATAGACATCATTCAACATGATAACTAACTATAGACATCATTCAACATGATAACTAACTAACTATAGACATCATTCAACATGATAACTAACTAACTATAGACATCATTCAACATGATAACTAACTATAGACATCATTCAACATGATAACTAACTATAGACATCATTCAACATGATAACTAACCAACTATAGACATCATTCAGCATGATAACTAACTAACTAAAGACATCATTCAGCATGATAACTAACTAACTATAGACATCATTCAGCATGATAACTAACTATTGACATCATTCAACATGATAACTAACTAACTATAGACATCATTCAGCATGATAACTAACTATAGACATCATTCAGCATGATAACTAACTATAGACATCATTCAACATGATAACTAACTATAGACATCATTCAACATGTTAACTAACTATAGACATCATTCAACATGATAACTAACTAACTATAGACATCATTCAACATGATAACTAACTATAGACATCATTCAACATGATAACTAACTAACTATAGACATCATTCAACATGATAACTAACTATAGACATCATTCAGCATGATAACTAACTATAGACATCATTCAACATGATAACTAACTAACTATAGACATCATTCAGCATGATAACTAACTATAGACATCATTCAGCATGATAACTAACTATAGACATCATTCAACATGATAACTAACTATAGACATCATTCAACATGATAACTAACTATAGACATCATTCAACATGATAACTAACTAACTATAGACATCATTCAACATGATAACTAACTAACTATAGACATCATTCAACATGATAACTAACTATAGACATCATTCAACATGATAACTAACTATAGACATCATTCAGCATGATAACTAACTATAGACATCATTCAACATGATAACTAACTAACTATAGACATCATTCAGCATGATAACTAACTATAGACATCATTCAGCATGATAACTAACTATAGACATCATTCAACATGATAACTAACTATAGACATCTTTCAACATGATAACTAACTATAGATATCATTCAACATGATAACTAACTATAGACATCATTCAGCATGATAACTAACTAACTATAGACATCATTCAACATGATAACTAACTAACTATAGACATCATTCAACATGATAACTAACTATAGACATCATTCAGCATGATAACTAACTATAGACATCATTCAACATGATAACTAACTAACTATACATCATTCAGCATGATAACTAACTATAGACATCATTCAGCATGATAACTAACTATAGACATCATTCAACATGATAACTAACTACAGACATCATTCAGCATGATAACTAACTAACTATAGACATCATTCAGCATGATAACTAACTAACTATAGACATCATTCAACATGATAACTAACTAACTATAGACATCATTCAGCATGATAACTAACTATAGACATCATTCAGCATGATAACTAACTATAGACATCATTCAGCATGATAACTAACTATAGACATCATTCAGCATGATAACTAACTATAGACATCATTCAACATGATAACTAACTAACTATAGACATCATTCAGCATGATAACTAACTAACTATAGACATCATTCAGCATGATAACTAACTAACTATAGACATCATTCAGCATGATAACTAACTAACTATAGACATCATTCAACATGATAACTAACTATAGACATCATTCAACATGATAACTAACTATAGACATCATTCAGCATGATAACTAACTATAGACATCATTCAACATGATAACTAACTAACTATAGACATCATTCAGCATGATAACTAACTATAGACATCATTCAGCATGATAACTAACTATAGACATCATTCAACATGATAACTAACTATAGACATCATTCAACATGATAACTAACTATAGACATCATTCAACATGATAACTAACTAACTATAGACATCATTCACATGATAACTAACTATAGACATCATTCAACATGATAACTAACTATAGACATCATTCAACATGATAACTAACTATAGACATCATTCAGCATGATAACTAACTAACTATAGACATCATTCAGCATGATAACTAACTAACTATAGACATCATTCAGCATGATAACTAACTATAGACATCATTCAGCATGATAACTAACTAGACATCATTCAACATAATAACTAACTATAGACATCATTCAACATGATAACTAACTATAGACATCATTCAACATGATAACTAACTAACTATAGACATCATTCAACATGATAACTAACTAACTATAGACATCATTCAACATGATAACTAACTATAGACATCATTCAACATGATAACTAACTAACTATAGACATCATTCAACATGATAACTAACTATAGACATCATTCAACATGATAACTAACTAACTATAGACATCATTCAGCATGATAACTAACTAACTATAGACATCATTCAGCATGATAACTAACTAACTATAGACATCATTCAGCATGATAACTAACTAACTATAGACATCATTCAACATGATAACTAACTATAGACATCATTCAGCATGATAACTAACTATTGACATCATTCAACATGATAACTAACTAACTATAGACATCATTCAGCATGATAACTAACTATAGACATCATTCAGCATGATAACTAACTATAGACATCATTCAACATGATAACTAACTATAGACATCATTCAACATGATAACTAACTATAGACATCATTCAACATGATAACTAACTAACTATAGACATCATTCAACATGATAACTAACTATAGACATCATTCAACATGATAACTAACTAACTATAGACATCATTCAACATGATAACTAACTATAGACATCATTCAACATGATAACTAACTATAGACATCATTCAACATGATAACTAACTATAGACATCATTCAACATGATAACTAACTATAGACATCATTCAACATGATAACTAACTAACTATAGACATCATTCAGCATGATAACTAACTAACTATAGACATCATTCAGCATGATAACTAACTAACTAAAGACATCATTCAGCATGATAACTAACTAACTATAGACATCATTCAGCATGATAACTAACTAACTATAGACATCATTCAACATGATAACTAACTATAGACATCATTCAGCATGATAACTAACTATTGACATCATTCAACATGATAACTAACTAACTATAGACATCATTCAGCATGATAACTAACTATAGACATCATTCAGCATGATAACTAACTATAGACATCATTCAACATGATAACTAACTATAGACATCATTCAACATGTTAACTAACTATAGACATCATTCAACATGATAACTAACTATATAGACATCATTCAACATGATAACTAACTATAGACATCATTCAACATGATAACTAACTAACTATAGACATCATTCAACATGATAACTAACTATAGACATCATTCAGCATGATAACTAACTATAGACATCATTCAACATGATAACTAACTAACTATAGACATCATTCAGCATGATAACTAACTATAGACATCATTCAGCATGATAACTAACTATAGACATCATTCAACATGATAACTAACTATAGACATCATTCAACATGATAACTAACTATAGACATCATTCAACATGATAACTAACTAACTATAGACATCATTCAACATGATAACTAACTAACTATAGACATCATTCAACATGATAACTAACTAACTATAGACATCATTCAACATGATAACTAACTATAGACATCATTCAGCATGATAACTAACTATAGACATCATTCAACATGATAACTAACTAACTATAGACATCATTCAGCATGATAACTAACTATAGACATCATTCAGCATGATAACTAACTATAGACATCATTCAACATGATAACTAACTATAGACATCATTCAACATGATAACTAACTATAGACATCATTCAACATGATAACTAACTATAGACATCATTCAGCATGATAACTAACTAACTATAGACATCATTCAACATGATAACTAACTAACTATAGACATCATTCAACATGATAACTAACTATAGACATCATTCAGCATGATAACTAACTATAGACATCATTCAACATGATAACTAACTAACTATAGACATCATTCAGCATGATAACTAACTATAGACATCATTCAGCATGATAACTAACTATAGACATCATTCAACATGATAACTAACTATAGACATCATTCAGCATGATAACTAACTAACTATAGACATCATTCAGCATGATAACTAACTAACTATAGACATCATTCAACATGATAACTAACTAACTATAGACATCATTCAGCATGATAACTAACTATAGACATCATTCAGCATGATAACTAACTATAGACATCATTCAGCATGATAACTAACTATAGACATCATTCAGCATGATAACTAACTATAGACATCATTCAACATGATAACTAACTAACTATAGACATCATTCAGCATGATAACTAACTAACTAAAGACATCATTCAGCATGATAACTAACTAACTATAGACATCATTCAGCATGATAACTAACTAACTATAGACATCATTCAACATGATAACTAACTATAGACATCATTCAACATGATAACTAACTATAGACATCATTCAGCATGATAACTAACTATAGACATCATTCAACATGATAACTAACTAACTATAGACATCATTCAGCATGATAACTAACTATAGACATCATTCAGCATGATAACTAACTATAGACATCATTCAACATGATAACTAACTATAGACATCATTCAACATGATAACTAACTATAGACATCATTCAACATGATAACTAACTAACTATAGACATCATTCACATGATAACTAACTATAGACATCATTCAACATGATAACTAACTATAGACATCATTCAACATGATAACTAACTATAGACATCATTCAGCATGATAACTAACTAACTATAGACATCATTCAGCATGATAACTAACTAACTATAGACATCATTCAGCATGATAACTAACTATAGACATCATTCAGCATGATAACTAACTAGACATCATTCAACATAATAACTAACTATAGACATCATTCAACATGATAACTAACTATAGACATCATTCAACATGATAACTAACTAACTATAGACATCATTCAACATGATAACTAACTAACTATAGACATCATTCAACATGATAACTAACTATAGACATCATTCAACATGATAACTAACTAACTATAGACATCATTCAACATGATAACTAACTATAGACATCATTCAACATGATAACTAACTAACTATAGACATCATTCAGCATGATAACTAACTAACTATAGACATCATTCAGCATGATAACTAACTAACTATAGACATCATTCAGCATGATAACTAACTAACTATAGACATCATTCAACATGATAACTAACTATAGACATCATTCAGCATGATAACTAACTATTGACATCATTCAACATGATAACTAACTAACTATAGACATCATTCAGCATGATAACTAACTATAGACATCATTCAGCATGATAACTAACTATAGACATCATTCAACATGATAACTAACTATAGACATCATTCAACATGATAACTAACTATAGACATCATTCAACATGATAACTAACTAACTATAGACATCATTCAACATGATAACTAACTATAGACATCATTCAACATGATAACTAACTAACTATAGACATCATTCAACATGATAACTAACTATAGACATCATTCAGCATGATAACTAACTATAGACATCATTCAACATGATAACTAACTAACTATAGACATCATTCAGCATGATAACTAACTATAGACATCATTCAGCATGATAACTAACTATAGACATCATTCAACATGATAACTAACTATAGACATCATTCAACATGATAACTAACTATAGACATCATTCAACATGATAACTAACTAACTATAGACATCATTCAACATGATAACTAACTAACTATAGACATCATTCAACATGATAACTAACTAACTATAGACATCATTCAACATGATAACTAACTATAGACATCATTCAGCATGATAACTAACTATAGACATCATTCAACATGATAACTAACTAACTATAGACATCATTCAGCATGATAACTAACTATAGACATCATTCAGCATGATAACTAACTATAGACATCATTCAACATGATAACTAACTATAGGCATCTTTCAACATGATAACTAACTATAGACATCATTCAACATGATAACTAACTATAGACATCATTCAGCATGATAACTAACTAACTATAGACATCATTCAACATGATAACTAACTAACTATAGACATCATTCAACATGATAACTAACTATAGACATCATTCAGCATGATAACTAACTATAGACATCATTCAACATGATAACTAACTAACTATAACATCATTCAGCATGATAACTAACTATAGACATCATTCAGCATGATAACTAACTATAGACATCATTCAACATGATAACTAACTACAGACATCATTCAGCATGATAACTAACTAACTATAGACATCATTCAGCATGATAACTAACTAACTACAGACATCATTCAGCATGATAACTAACTAACTATAGACATCATTCAACATGATAACTAACTAACTATAGACATCATTCAGCATGATAACTAACTATAGACATCATTCAGCATGATAACTAACTATAGACATCATTCAGCATGATAACTAACTATAGCCATCATTCAGCATGATAACTAACTATAGACATCATTCAACATGATAACTAACTAACTATAGACATCATTCAGCATGATAACTAACTAACTAAAGACATCATTCAGCATGATAACTAACTAACTATAGACATCATTCAGCATGATAACTAACTAACTATAGACATCATTCAACATGATAACTAACTATAGACATCATTCAACATGATAACTAACTATAGACATCATTCAGCATGATAACTAACTATAGACATCATTCAACATGATAACTAACTAACTATAGACATCATTCAGCATGATAACTAACTATAGACATCATTCAGCATGATAACTAACTATAGACATCATTCAACATGATAACTAACTATAGACATCATTCAACATGATAACTAACTATAGACATCATTCAACATGATAACTAACTAACTATAGACATCATTCACATGATAACTAACTATAGACATCATTCAACATGATAACTAACTATAGACATCATTCAACATGATAACTAACTATAGACATCATTCAGCATGATAACTAACTAACTATAGACATCATTCAGCATGATAACTAACTAACTATAGACATCATTCAGCATGATAACTAACTATAGACATCATTCAGCATGATAACTAACTAGACATCATTCAACATAATAACTAACTATAGACATCATTCAACATGATAACTAACTATAGACATCATTCAACATGATAACTAACTAACTATAGACATCATTCAACATGATAACTAACTAACTATAGACATCATTCAACATGATAACTAACTATAGACATCATTCAACATGATAACTAACTAACTATAGACATCATTCAACATGATAACTAACTATAGACATCATTCAACATGATAACTAACTAACTATAGACATCATTCAGCATGATAACTAACTAACTATAGACATCATTCAGCATGATAACTAACTAACTATAGACATCATTCAGCATGATAACTAACTAACTATAGACATCATTCAACATGATAACTAACTATAGACATCATTCAGCATGATAACTAACTATAGACATCATTCAACATGATAACTAACTAACTATAGACATCATTCAGCATGATAACTAACTATAGACATCATTCAGCATGATAACTAACTATAGACATCATTCAACATGATAACTAACTATAGACATCATTCAACATGATAACTAACTATAGACATCATTCAACATGATAACTAACTAACTATAGACATCATTCAACATGATAACTAACTATAGACATCATTCAACATGATAACTAACTAACTATAGACATCATTCAACATGATAACTAACTATAGACATCATTCAGCATGATAACTAACTATAGACATCATTCAACATGATAACTAACTAACTATAGACATCATTCAGCATGATAACTAACTATAGACATCATTCAGCATGATAACTAACTATAGACATCATTCAACATGATAACTAACTATAGACATCATTCAACATGATAACTAACTATAGACATCATTCAACATGATAACTAACTAACTATAGACATCATTCAACATGATAACTAACTAACTATAGACATCATTCAACATGATAACTAACTAACTATAGACATCATTCAACATGATAACTAACTATAGACATCATTCAGCATGATAACTAACTATAGACATCATTCAACATGATAACTAACTAACTATAGACATCATTCAGCATGATAACTAACTATAGACATCATTCAGCATGATAACTAACTATAGACATCATTCAACATGATAACTAACTATAGACATCATTCAACATGATAACTAACTATAGATATCATTCAACATGATAACTAACTATAGACATCATTCAGCATGATAACTAACTAACTATAGACATCATTCAACATGATAACTAACTAACTATAGACATCATTCAACATGATAACTAACTATAGACATCATTCAGCATGATAACTAACTATAGACATCATTCAACATGATAACTAACTAACTATAACATCATTCAGCATGATAACTAACTATAGACATCATTCAGCATGATAACTAACTATAGACATCATTCAACATGATAACTAACTACAGACATCATTCAGCATGATAACTAACTAACTATAGACATCATTCAGCATGATAACTAACTAACTATAGACATCATTCAACATGATAACTAACTAACTATAGACATCATTCAGCATGATAACTAACTATAGACATCATTCAGCATGATAACTAACTATAGACATCATTCAGCATGATAACTAACTATAGCCATCATTCAGCATGATAACTAACTATAGACATCATTCAGCATGATAACTAACTATAGACATCATTCAACATGATAACTAACTATAGACATCATTCAACATGATAACTAACTATAGACATCATTCAACATGATAACTAACTAACTATAGACATCATTCAACATGATAACTAACTATAGACATCATTCAGCATGATAACTAACTATAGACATCATTCAGCATGATAACTAACTATAGACATCCTTCAGCATGATAACTAACTATAGACATCATTCAACATGATAACTAACTATAGACATCATTCAACATGATAACTAACTATATAGACATCATTCAACATGATAACTAACTAACTATAGACATCATTCAACATGATAACTAACTATAGACATCATTCAACATGATAACTAACTATAGACATCATTCAACATGATAACTAACTATAGACATCATTCAACATGATAACTAACTATAGACATCATTCAACATGATAACTAACTAACTATAGACATCATTCAGCATGATAACTAACTAACTATAGACATCATTCAGCATGATAACTAACTAACTATAGACATCATTCAGCATGATAACTAACTATAGACATCATTCAGCATGATAACTAACTATAGACATCATTCAACATGATAACTAACTATAGACATCATTCAGCATGATAACTAACTATAGACATCATTCAACATGATAACTAACTATATAGACATCATTCAGCATGATAACTAACTATAGACATCATTCAGCATGATAACTAACTATAGACATCATTCAACATGATAACTAACTATAGACATCATTCAACATGATAACTAACTATAGACATCATTCAACATGATAACTAACTATATAGACATCATTCAACATGATAACTAACTATAGACATCATTCAACATGATAACTAACTATAGACATCATTCAACATGATAACTAACTATAGACATCATTCAGCATGATAACTAACTATTGACATCATTCAACATGATAACTAACTAACTATAGACATCATTCAGCATGATAACTAACTATAGACATCATTCAGCATGATAACTAACTATAGACATCATTCAACATGATAACTAACTATAGACATCATTCAACATGATAACTAACTATAGACATCATTCAACATGATAACTAACTAACTATAGACATCATTCAACATGATAACTAACTAACTATAGACATCATTCAACATGATAACTAACTATAGACATCATTCAACATGATAACTAACTAACTATAGACATCATTCAACATGATAACTAACTATAGACATCATTCAACATGATAACTAACTATAGACATCATTCAGCATGATAACTAACTATAGACATCATTCAGCATGATAACTAACTATAGACATCATTCAGCATGATAACTAACTAACTATAGACATCATTCAACATGATAACTAACTATAGACATCATTCAACATGATAACTAACTATAGACATCATTCAACATGATAACTAACTATAGACATCATTCAGCATGATAACTAACTATAGACATCATTCAGCATGATAACTAACTATAGACATCATTCAACATGATAACTAACTATAGACATCATTCAACATGATAACTAACTATAGACATCATTCAACATGATAACTAACTATAGACATCATTCAACATGATAACTAACTATAGACATCATTCAACATGATAACTAACTATAGACATCATTCAACATGATAACTAACTATAGACATCATTCAACATGATAACTAACTATAGACATCATTCAACATGATAACTAACTAACTATAGACATCATTCAACATGATAACTAACTATAGACATCATTCAACATGATAACTAACTATAGACATCATTCAACATGATAACTAACTATAGACATCATTCAACATGATAACTAACTATAGACATCATTCAACATGATAACTAACTAACTAGACATCATTCAGCATGATAACTAACTAACTATAGACATCATTCAACATGATAACTAACTAACTATAGACATCATTCAGCATGATAACTAACTATAGACATCATTCAGCATGATAACTAACTATAGACATCATTCAACATGATAACTAACTATAGACATCATTCAGCATGATAACTAACTATAGACATCATTCAACATGATAACTAACTATAGACATCATTCAGCATGATAACTAACTAACTATAGACATCATTCAACATGATAACTAACTAACTATAGACATCATTCAACATGATAACTAACTATAGACATCATTCAGCATGATAACTAACTATAGACATCATTCAACATGATAACTAACTAACTATAGACATCATTCAGCATGATAACTAACTATAGACATCATTCAACATGATAACTAACTATAGACATCATTCAACATGATAACTAACTAACTATAGACATCATTCAGCATGATAACTAACTAACTATAGACATCATTCAGCATGATAACTAACTAACTATAGACATCATTCAGCATGATAACTAACTATAGACATCATTCAGCATGATAACTAACTATAGACATCATTCAACATAATAACTAACTATAGACATCATTCAACATGATAACTAACTATAGACATCATTCAACATGATAACTAACTAACTATAGACATCATTCAACATGATAACTAACTATAGACATCATTCAACATGATAACTAACTATAGACATCATTCAACATGATAACTAACTATAGACATCATTCAACATGATAACTAACTATAGACATCATTCAACATGATAACTAACTAACTATAGACATCATTCAACATGATAACTAACTATAGACATCATTCAGCATGATAACTAACTATAGACATCATTCAACATGATAACTAACTAACTATAGACATCATTCAGCATGATAACTAACTATAGACATCATTCAGCATGATAACTAACTATAGACATCATTCAACATGATAACTAACTATAGACATCATTCAACATGTTAACTAACTATAGACATCATTCAACATGATAACTAACTAACTATAGACATCATTCAACATGATAACTAACTATATAGACATCATTCAACATGATAACTAACTAACTATAGACATCATTCAACATGATAACTAACTATAGACATCATTCAGCATGATAACTAACTATAGACATCATTCAACATGATAACTAACTAACTATAGACATCATTCAGCATGATAACTAACTATAGACATCATTCAGCATGATAACTAACTATAGACATCATTCAACATGATAACTAACTATAGGCATCTTTCAACATGATAACTAACTATAGATATCATTCAACATGATAACTAACTATAGACATCATTCAGCATGATAACTAACTAACTATAGACATCATTCAACATGATAACTAACTAACTATAGACATCATTCAACATGATAACTAACTATAGACATCATTCAGCATGATAACTAACTATAGACATCATTCAACATGATAACTAACTAACTATAACATCATTCAGCATGATAACTAACTATAGACATCATTCAGCATGATAACTAACTATAGACATCATTCAACATGATAACTAACTACAGACATCATTCAGCATGATAACTAACTATAGACATCATTCAGCATGATAACTAACTATAGCCATCATTCAGCATGATAACTAACTATAGACATCATTCAGCATGATAACTAACTATAGACATCATTCAACATGATAACTAACTATAGACATCATTCAACATGATAACTAACTAACTATAGACATCATTCAACATGATAACTAACTATAGACATCATTCAGCATGATAACTAACTATAGACATCATTCAGCATGATAACTAACTATAGACATCCTTCAGCATGATAACTAACTATAGACATCATTCAACATGATAACTAACTATAGACATCATTCAACATGATAACTAACTATAGACATCATTCAACATGATAACTAACTAACTATAGACATCATTCAACATGATAACTAACTAACTATAGACATCATTCAACATGATAACTAACTATAGACATCATTCAACATGATAACTAACTATAGACATCATTCAACATGATAACTAACCAACTATAGACATCATTCAGCATGATAACTAACTAACTATAGACATCATTCAGCATGATAACTAACTAACTATAGACATCATTCAACATGATAACTAACTAACTATAGACATCATTCAGCATGATAACTAACTATAGACATCATTCAGCATGATAACTAACTATAGACATCATTCAACATGATAACTAACTATAGACATCATTCAGCATGATAACTAACTATAGACATCATTCAACATGATAACTAACTATAGACATCATTCAGCATGATAACTAACTAACTATAGACATCATTCAACATGATAACTAACTAACTATAGACATCATTCAACATGATAACTAACTATAGACATCATTCAGCATGATAACTAACTATAGACATCATTCAACATGATAACTAACTAACTATAGACATCATTCAGCATGATAACTAACTATAGACATCATTCAACATGATAACTAACTATAGACATCATTCAGCATGATAACTAACTATAGACATCATTCAACATGATAACTAACTAACTATAGACATCATTCAACATGATAACTAACTATAGACATCATTCAGCATGATAACTAACTATAGACATCATTCAGCATGATAACTAACTATAGACATCATTCAGCATGATAACTAACTATAGACATCATTCAACATGATAACTAACTATAGACATCATTCAACATGATAACTAACTATAGACATCATTCAACATGATAACTAACTAACTATAGACATCATTCAACATGATAACTAACTAACTATAGACATCATTCAACATGATAACTAACTATAGACATCATTCAACATGATAACTAACTATAGACATCATTCAACATGATAACTAACCAACTATAGACATCATTCAGCATGATAACTAACTAACTATAGACATCATTCAGCATGATAACTAACTAACTATAGACATCATTCAACATGATAACTAACTAACTATAGACATCATTCAGCATGATAACTAACTATAGACATCATTCAGCATGATAACTAACTATAGACATCATTCAACATGATAACTAACTATAGACATCATTCAGCATGATAACTAACTATAGACATCATTCAACATGATAACTAACTATAGACATCATTCAGCATGATAACTAACTAACTATAGACATCATTCAACATGATAACTAACTAACTATAGACATCATTCAACATGATAACTAACTATAGACATCATTCAGCATGATAACTAACTATAGACATCATTCAACATGATAACTAACTAACTATAGACATCATTCAGCATGATAACTAACTATAGACATCATTCAACATAATAACTAACTATAGACATCATTCAACATGATAACTAACTAACTATAGACATCATTCAGCATGATAACTAACTAACTATAGACATCATTCAGCATGATAACTAACTAACTATAGACATCATTCAGCATGATAACTAACTATAGACATCATTCAGCATGATAACTAACTATAGACATCATTCAACATAATAACTAACTATAGACATCATTCAACATGATAACTAACTATAGACATCATTCAACATGATAACTAACTAACTATAGACATCATTCAACATGATAACTAACTATAGACATCATTCAACATGATAGCTAACTATAGACATCATTCTGCATGATAACTAACTATTGACATCATTCAACATGATAACTAACTAACTATAGACATCATTCAACATGATAACTAACTAACTATAGACATCATTCAGCATGATAACTAACTAACTATAGACATCATTCAGCATGATAACTAACTAACTATAGACATCATTCAGCATGATAACTAACTATAGACATCATTCAGCATGATAACTAACTATAGACATCATTCAACATGTTAACTAACTATAGACATCATTCAACATGATAACTAACTAACTATAGACATCATTCAACATGATAACTAACTATAGACATCATTCAACATGATAACTAACTATAGACATCATTCAACATGATAACTAACTATAGACATCATTCAACATGTTAACTAACTATAGACATCATTCAACATGATAACTAACTATAGACATCATTCAACATGATAACTAACTAACTATAGACATCATTCAACATGATAACTAACTATAGACATCATTCAGCATGATAACTAACTATAGACATCATTCAACATGATAACTAACTAACTATAGACATCATTCAGCATGATAACTAACTATAGACATCATTCAGCATGATAACTAACTATAGACATCATTCAACATGATAACTAACTATAGACATCATTCAACATGTTAACTAACTATAGACATCATTCAACATGATAACTAACTAACTATAGACATCATTCAACATGATAACTAACTAACTATAGACATCATTCAACATGATAACTAACTAACTATAGACATCATTCAACATGATAACTAACTATAGACATCATTCAGCATGATAACTAACTATTGACATCATTCAACATGATAACTAACTAACTATAGACATCATTCAGCATGATAACTAACTATAGACATCATTCAGCATGATAACTAACTATAGACATCATTCAACATGATAACTAACTATAGACATCATTCAGCATGATAACTAACTATAGACATCATTCAACATGATAACTAACTATAGACATCATTCAGCATGATAACTAACTAACTATAGACATCATTCAACATGATAACTAACTAACTATAGACATCATTCAACATGATAACTAACTAACTATAGACATCATTCAGCATGATAACTAACTATAGACATCATTCAACATGATAACTAACTATAGACATCATTCAGCATGATAACTAACTATAGACATCATTCAGCATGATAACTAACTATAGACATCATTCAACATGATAACTAACTATAGACATCATTCAACATGATAACTAACTATAGACATCATTCAACATGATAACTAACTAACTATAGACATCATTCAACATGATAACTAACTATAGACATCATTCAGCATGATAACTAACTATAGACATCATTCAGCATGATAACTAACTATAGACATCATTCAGCATGATAACTAACTATAGACATCATTCAACATGATAACTAACTATAGACATCATTCAACATGATAACTAACTATAGACATCATTCAACATGATAACTAACTACTATAGACATCATTCAACATGATAACTAACTAACTATAGACATCATTCAACATGATAACTAACTATAGACATCATTCAACATGATAACTAACTATAGACATCATTCAACATGATAACTAACTAACTATAGACATCATTCAGCATGATAACTAACTAACTATAGACATCATTCAGCATGATAACTAACTAACTATAGACATCATTCAACATGATAACTAACTAACTATAGACATCATTCAGCATGATAACTAACTATAGACATCATTCAGCATGATAACTAACTATAGACATCATTCAACATGATAACTAACTATAGACATCATTCAGCATGATAACTAACTATAGACATCATTCAACATGATAACTAACTATAGACATCATTCAGCATGATAACTAACTATAGACATCATTCAACATGATAACTAACTATAGACATCATTCAGCATGATAACTAACTATAGACATCATTCAACATGATAACTAACTAACTATAGACATCATTCAGCATGATAACTAACTATAGACATCATTCAGCATGATAACTAACTATAGACATCATTCAACATGATAACTAACTATAGACATCATTCAACATGATAACTAACTATAGACATCATTCAACATGATAACTAACTAACTATAGACATCATTCAACATGATAACTAACTAACTATAGACATCATTCAACATGATAACTAACTAACTATAGACATCATTCAACATGATAACTAACTATAGACATCATTCAGCATGATAACTAACTATAGACATCATTCAACATGATAACTAACTAACTATAGACATCATTCAGCATGATAACTAACTATAGACATCATTCAGCATGATAACTAACTATAGACATCATTCAACATGATAACTAACTATAGACATCATTCAACATGATAACTAACTATAGACATCATTCAACATGATAACTAACTATAGACATCATTCAGCATGATAACTAACTAACTATAGACATCATTCAACATGATAACTAACTAACTATAGACATCATTCAACATGATAACTAACTATAGACATCATTCAGCATGATAACTAACTATAGACATCATTCAACATGATAACTAACTAACTATAGACATCATTCAACATGATAACTAACTATAGACATCATTCAGCATGATAACTAACTATAGACATCATTCAACATGATAACTAACTATAGACATCATTCAACATGATAACTAACTAACTATAGACATCATTCAGCATGATAACTAACTAACTATAGACATCATTCAACATGATAACTAACTAACTATAGACATCATTCAGCATGATAACTAACTATAGACATCATTCAGCATGATAACTAACTATAGACATCATTCAGCATGATAACTAACTATAGACATCATTCAGCATGATAACTAACTATAGACATCATTCAGCATGATAACTAACTATAGACATCATTCAACATGATAACTAACTATAGACATCATTCAACATGATAACTAACTAACTATAGACATCATTCAGCATGATAACTAACTATAGACATCATTCAACATGATAACTAACTATAGACATCATTCAGCATGATAACTAACTATAGACATCATTCAACATGATAACTAACTATAGACATCATTCAACATGATAACTAACTATAGACATCATTCAACATGATAACTAACTATAGACATCATTCAACATGATAACTAACTATAGACATCATTCAACATGATAACTAACTATAGACATCATTCAACATGATAACTAACTAACTATAGACATCATTCAGCATGATAACTAACTAACTATAGACATCATTCAGCATGATAACTAACTAACTATAGACATCATTCAACATGATAACTAACTAACTATAGACATCATTCAGCATGATAACTAACTATAGACATCATTCAGCATGATAACTAACTATAGACATCATTCAACATGATAACTAACTATAGACATCATTCAACATGATAACTAACTATAGACATCATTCAACATGATAACTAACTATAGACATCATTCAGCATGATAACTAACTAACTATAGACATCATTCAACATGATAACTAACTAACTATAGACATCATTCAACATGATAACTAACTATAGACATCATTCAGCATGATAACTAACTATAGACATCATTCAACATGATAACTAACTATAGACATCATTCAACATGATAACTAACTAACTATAGACATCATTCAACATGATAACTAACTATAGACATCATTCAACATGATAACTAACTATAGACATCATTCAACATGTTAACTAACTATAGACATCATTCAACATGATAACTAACTATAGACATCATTCAACATGATAACTAACTATAGACATCATTCAACATGATAACTAACTATAGACATCATTCAGCATGATAACTAACTATAGACATCATTCAGCATGATAACTAACTATAGACATCATTCAGCATGATAACTAACTATAGACATCATTCAGCATGATAACTAACTATAGACATCATTCAACATGATAACTAACTATAGACATCATTCAACATGATAACTAACTATATAGACATCATTCAACATGATAACTAACTATAGACATCATTCAACATGATAACTAACTAACTAGACATCATTCAACATGATAACTAACTATAGACATCATTCAACATGATAACTAACTATAGACATCATTCAACATGATAACTAACTAACTATAGACATCATTCAGCATGATAACTAACTAACTATAGACATCATTCAGCATGATAACTAACTAACTATAGACATCATTCAACATGATAACTAACTATAGACATCATTCAGCATGATAACTAACTATAGACATCATTCAACATGATAACTAACTATAGACATCATTCAACATGATAACTAACTATAGACATCATTCAGCATGATAACTAACTATAGACATCATTCAGCATGATAACTAACTATAGACATCATTCAACATGATAACTAACTAACTATAGACATCATTCAACATGATAACTAACTATAGACATCATTCAGCATGATAACTAACTATAGACATCATTCAGCATGATAACTAACTATAGACATCATTCAGCATGATAACTAACTATAGACATCATTCAGCATGATAACTAACTATAGACATCATTCAGCATGATAACTAACTATAGACATCATTCAGCATGATAACTAACTAACTAGACATCATTCAGCATGATAACTAACTAACTATAGACATCATTCAGCATGATAACTAACTAACTATAGACATCATTCAGCATGATAACTAACTATAGACATCATTCAGCATGATAACTAACTATAGACATCATTCAACATGATAACTAACTATAGACATCATTCAACATGATAACTAACTATAGACATCATTCAACATGATAACTAACTATAGACATCATTCAGCATGATAACTAACTATAGACATCATTCAACATGATAACTAAACTATAGACATCATCAACATGTAACTAACTATAGACATCATTCAACATGATAGCTAACTATAGACATCATTCTGCATGATAACTAACTATTGACAATCATTCAACATGATAACTAACTAACTATAGACATCATTCAGCATGATAACTAACTATAGCATCATTCCAGCAATGATAACTACTATAGGACATCATTCAACATGTTAACTAACTATAACATCATTCAAAATGATAACTAACTAACTAATAGAACATCATTCAACATGATAACTAACTATAGACATCATTAACATGATAACAACTATAGACATCATTCAACATGTTAAACTAACTATAGACATCATTCAACATGATAATAACTATAGACATCATTCAACATGATAACTAACTATAGACATCATTCAACATGAGAACTAACTAACTAACGACATCATTCAGCATGATAACTACTAACTATAGACATCATTCAAACATGATAACTAACTAACTATAGACATCATTCAGCACCTGATAACTACTATAGACATCATTCAGCATGATAACTAACTATAGACATCATTCAACATGATAACTAACTATAGACATCATTCAGCATGATAACTAACTATAGACATCATTCAACATGATAACTAACTATAGACATCATTCAACATGATAACTAACTAACTATAGACATCATTCAACATGATAACTAACTATAGACATCATACATGATAACTAACTATAGACATCATAGCATAACTAACTATAGACATCATTCAACATGATAACTAACTAACTATAGACATCATTCAGCATGATAACTAACTATAGACATCATTCAACATGATAACTAAACTATAGACATCATTCAGCATGATAACTAACTATAGACATCATTCAACATGATAACTAACTAACTATAGACATCATTCAACATGATAACTAACTATAGACATCATTCAGCATGATAACTAACTATAGACATCATTCAGCATGATAACTAATTCTAGACATCATTCAACATGATAACTAACTAACTATAGACATCATTCAACATGATAACTAACTATAGACATCATTCAGCATGATGACTAACTATAGACATCATTCAGCATGATAACTAACTATAGACATCATTCAGCATGATAACTAACTATAGACATCATTCAGCATGATAACTAACTAACTATAGACATCATTCAGCATGATAACTAGCTATAGACATAATTCAGCATGATAACTAACTAACTCTAGACATCATTCAGCATGATAACTAACTCTAGACATCATTCAGCATGATAACTAACTAACTATAGACATCATTCAGCATGATAACTAACTATAGACATCATTCAGCATGATAACTAACTATAGACATCATTCAACATGATAACTAACTATAGACATCATTCAACATGTTAACTAACTATAGACATCATTCAACATGATAACTAACTAACTATAGACATCATTCAGCATGATAACTAACTATAGACATCATTCAGCATGATAACTAACTATAGACATCATTCAGCATGATAACTAACTATAGACATCATTCAACATGATAACTAACTAACTATAGACATCATTCAGCATGATAACTAACTATAGACATCATTCAGCATGATAACTAACTATAGACATCATTCAACATGATAACTGACTATAGACATCTTTCAACATGATAACTAACTATAGACATCATTCAACATGATAACTAACTATAGACATCATTCAGCATGATAACTAACTAACTATAGACATCATTCAACATGATAACTGACTAACTATAGACATCATTCAACATGATAACTAACTATAGACATCATTCAACATGATAACTAACTATAGACATCATTCAGCATGATAACTAACTATAGACATCATTCAACATGATAACTAACTAACTATAGACATAATTCAGCATGATAACTAATTATAGACATCATTCAACATGATAACTAACTATAGACATCATTCAGCATGATAACTAACTAACTATAGACATCATTCAGCATGATAACTAACTAACTATAGACATCATTCAACATGATAACTAACTATAGACATCATTCAGCATAATAACTAACTATAGACATCATTCAACTGATAACTAACTATAGACATCATTCAACATGATAACTAACTATAGACATCATTCAGCATGATAACTAACTATAGACATCATTCAGCATGATAACTAACTAACTATAGACATCATTCAACATGATAACTAACTATAGACATCATTCAGCATGATAACTAACTATAGACATCATTCAACATGATAACTAACTAACTATAGACATCATTCAGCATGATAACTAACTATAGACATCATTCAGCATGATAACTAACTAACTATAGACATCATTCAACATGATAACTAACTATAGACATCATTCAGCATGATAACTAACTATAGACATCATTCAACATGATAACTAACTATAGACATCATTCAGCATGATAACTAACTATAGACATCATTCAGCATGATAACTAACTATAGACATCATTCAGCATAACTAACTATAGACATTTCAGCGTGATAACTAACTATAGACATCATTCAACATGATAACTAACTATAGACATCATTCAACATGATAACTAACTATAGACATCATTGGACTGGAGTTACCGTGAGGGTGATATGATAACTAACTATAGACATCATTGGACTGGAGTTACCGTGAGGGTGATATGATAACTAACTATAGACATCATTGGACTGGAGTTACCGTGAGGGTGATATGATAACTAACTATAGACATCATTGGACTGGAGTTACCGTGAGGGTGATATGATAACTAACTATAGACATCATTGGACCGGAGTTACCGTGAGGGTGATATGATAACTAACTATAGACATCATTGGACTGGAGTTACCGTGAGGGTGATATGATAACTAACTATAGACATCATTGGACCGGAGTTACCGTGAGGGTGATATGATAACTAACTATAGACATCATTGGACCGGAGTTACCGTGAGGGTGATATGATAACTAACTATAGACATCATTGGACTGGAGTTACCGTGAGGGTGATATGATAACTAACTATAGACATCATTGGACTGGAGTTACCGTGAGGGTGATATGATAACTAACTATAGACATCATTGGACTGGAGTTACCGTGAGGGTGCTATGATAACTAACTATAGACATCATTGGACTGGAGTTACCGTGAGGGTGATATGATAACTAACTATAGACATCATTGGACTGGAGTTACCGTGAGGGTGATATGATAACTAACTATAGACATCATTGGACTGGAGTTACCATGAGGGTGATATGATAACTAACTATAGACATCATTGGACTGGAGTTACCGTGAGGGTGATATGATAACTAACTATAGACATCATTGGACTGGAGTTACCGTGAGGGTGATATGATAACTAACTATAGACATCATTGGACTGGAGTTACCGTGAGGGTGATATGATAACTAACTATAGACATCATTGGACTGGAGTTACCGTGAGGGTGATATGATAACTAACTATAGACATCATTGGACTGGAGTTACCGTGAGGGTGCCTCTCGACTTCTCCTTTACACTTTGCTTTAAGATATCCATGAAGCGTAGTTTGTTTTTTTGCCATTGCATGTTCATGCTGTTGATTCGATGGGTTTATTATGAATTTTAGTGTCTCTCTACTGCCACTTTGGAAATGGTGTTGGACATTGTAGAAAATGTCAAAGTTGAGACAGGAATATTCTAATGTACCAGAAATATTTGCATAAATTTGGAAGAATTATAAACTAAGGGACCAGCTATGTTATCTAACAATGGTATCTTCAATATAAAACAGTGAAAAGTACAAGTCATCAGAAAATCTTGTTAAACAATAATGACTTGCTGGAAGGAACTGACTTCTCTCCCTGAGGTCTCTGCTTCTGGAGAGTGGTAATGATAATGTCTCTGCTTCTGGAGAGTGGTAATGATAATGTCTCAGCTTCTGGAGAGCGGTAATGATAATGTCTCTGCTTCTGGAGAGTGGTAATGATAATGTCTCTATTTATGGAGAGTGGTAATGATAATGTCTCTTCTTCTGGAGAGTGGTAATGATAATGTCTCTGCTTCTGGAAAGCGGTAATGATAATGTCTCTATTTATGGAGAGTGGTAATGATAATGTCTCTGTTTATGGAGAGCGGTAATGATAATGTCTCTGTTTCTGGAGAGTGGTAATGATATGTTCATGTTTCTGGAGAGCGGTAATGATAATGTCTCTCCCTGAGGTAATGGTTCTGTTTCTGGTGAGTGGTAATGATACTGTCTCTGTTTCTGGAGAGTGGTAATGATAATGTCTCTGTTTCTGGTGAGTGGCAATGATAATGTCTCTGTTTCTGGAGAGTGGTAATGATAATGTCTCTCCCTGAGGTAATGTCTCTGTATCTGGATAGTGGTAATGATAATGTCTCCCCCTGAGGTAATGTCTCTGTATCTGGAGAGTGGTAATGATAATGTCTCTCCCTGTGGTAATGTCTCTGTATCTGGAGAGTGGTAATGATAATGTCTCTCCCTGAGGTAATGTCTCTGTATCTGGAGAGCGGTAATGATAATGTCTCTCCCTGAGGTAATGTCTCTGTATCTGGATAGCGGTAATGATAATGTCTCTCCCTGAGGTAATGTCTCTGTATCTGGAGAGTGGTAATGATAATGTCTCTCCCTGAGGTAATGTCTCTGTATCTGGAGAGTGGTAATGATAATGTCTCTGTTTCTGGAGAGTGGTAATGATAATGTCTCTCCCTGAGGTAATGTCTCTGTATCTGGAGAGCGGTAATGATAATGTCTCTCCCCGAGGTAATGTCTCTGTATCTGGAGAGTGGTAATGATAATGTCTCTGTATCTGGAGAGTGGTAATGATAATGTCTCTCCCTGAGGTAATGTCTCTGTATCTGGAGAGTGGTAATGATAATGTCTCTGTTTCTGGAGAGTGGTAATGATAATGTCTCTCCCTGAGGTAATGTCTCTGTATCTGGAGAGTGTGAAGGGGGGTTGATGTGTAATCACAGATAAAGCAACTTAAACAAGTACAGAGATCTGTGCTTTTCAATCATAATTGATCTTGAGTAGTGTCTGGCGGAGAGCAGAGGAATTTGAAGAGATTGGAGGAGGATGAGAAACAGAGGGAGAGAGAGAGGGCCTCAGAGGACTCCTACCAGTTTCTCAGAGCCACAAGATGAAATCTTCTTCTCCCAACCCTCTCCCCTCCACCCCTCTCCTCTCCTCTCCACCCTTCTCCTCTCCACCCCTCTCCTCTACAGCATACAATGACATTCTATACTTTCAACTTTGTAGGAACTTTGGGGAAGGCCCATTGCTATTTCAGCATGACAATGCCCCCGTGCACAAAGGTCCATACAGAAATCGTTTGTCGTGATTAGTGTGAAAGAACTTGACTGGCCTGCACAGAGCCCAGACCTCAACCCCATTGAACACCTTTGGGATGAATTGGAACGCTGACTGAAGGCCTATTCGCCCAACATCAGTGCCCGACCTCACTAATGCTCTTGTGGCTGAATGGAAGCAAGTCCCCACAGCAATGTTCCAACATCTAGTGGAAAGCCTTCCCAGAAGAGTGGAGGCTGTTATAGCAGCAATGTTCCAACATCTAGTGGAAAGCCTTCCCAGAAGAGTGGAGGCTGTTATAGCAGCAATGTTCCAACATCTAGTGGAAAGCCTTCCCAGAAGAGTGGAGGCTATTATAGCAGTAATGTTCCAACATCTAGTGGAAAGCCTTCCCAGAAGAGTGGAGGCTGTTATAGCAGCAATGTACCAACATCTAGTGGAAAGCCTTCCCAGAAGAGTGGAGGCTGTTATAGCAGCAATGTTCCAACATCTAGTGGAAAGCCTTCCCAGAAGAATGGAGGCTGTTATAGCAGCAATGTACCAACATCTAGTGGAAAGCCTTCCCAGAAGAGTGGAGGCTGTTATAGCAGCAATGTTCCAACATCTAGTGGAAAGCCTTCCCAGAAGGGTGGAGGCTGTTATAGCAGCAATGTTCCAACATCTAGTGGAAAGCCTTCCCAGAAGAGTGGAGGCTGTTATAGCAGCAATGTTCCAACATCTAGTGGAAAGCCTTCCCAGAAGAGTGGAGGCTGTTATAGCAGCAATGTTCCAACATCTAGTGGAAAGCCTTCCCAGAAGAGTGGAGGCTGTTATAGCAGCAAAGTGGGGACCAACTCCATATTTATGCCCGTGGTTTTGGAATGCAGTGGTAATGTAGTGTATGTAATGATATATATGGTGAACTATAGAAGTCAAGATGTCTGTAACAGGCACAGATGGCGAATGTTTATATGACCCATTTCATCACAAGAGGAAAAATATTCTGCAACAGAGGGAATAAATATACTAAATGTATAAAAACTGCTAGGGGGCAGCTGGAAGCTGTGTTTGTGTGTAGGCTATACAATGCAGTATCATCCAAAGGCTGCTGTCTACCTGCTGTCTACCTGCTGCCTACCTGCTGTCTACCTGCTGTCTACTTGCTGTCTACCTGCTGTCTACCTGCTGCCTACCTGCTGTCTACCTGCTGTCTACCTGCTGTCTACTTGCTGTCTACCTGCTGTCTACCTGCTGTCTACCTGCTGTCTACCTGCTGTCTACTTGCTGTCTACCTGCTGCCTACCTGCTGTCTACCTGCTGTCTACCTGCTGTCTACCTGCTGTCTACCTGCTGTCTACTTGCTGTCTACCTGCTGTCTACCTGCTGCCTACCTGCTGTCTACCTGCTGTCTACCTGCTGCCTACCTGCTGTCTACCTGCTGTCTACCTGCTGTCTACCTGCTGTCTACTTGCTGTCTACCTGCTGTCTACCTGCTGTCTACTTGCTGTCTACCTGCTGTCTACCTGCTGTCTACCTGCTGTCTACTTGCTGTCTACCTGCTGCCTACCTGCTGTCTACCTGCTGTCTATCTGCTGCCTACCTGCTGTCTACCTTCTTCCAAAGGCTGCTGTCTACCTGCTGTCTACCTGCTGTCTATCTGCTGCCTACCTGCTGTCTACCTGCTTCCAAAGGCTGCTGTCTACCTGCTGTCTACCTGCTGTCTACCTGCTTCCAAAGGCTGCTGTCTACCTGCTGTCTACCTGCTGCCTACCTGCTGTCTACCTGCTGTCTACCTGCTGTCTATCTGCTGTCTACCTGCTGTCTACCTGCTTCCAAAGGCTGCTGTCTACCTGCTGTCTACCAGCTGTCTACCTGCTGTCTACTTGCTTCCAAAGGCAGCTGTCTACCTGCTGTCTACCTGCTGTCTATCTGCTGCCTACCTGCTGTCTACCTGCTGTCTACCTGCTGTCTACATGCTGTCTACCTGCTTCCAAAGGCTACTGCCTACCTGCTGTCTACCTGCTGTCTACCTGCTGTCTACCTGCTTCCAAAGGCAGCTGTCTACCTGCTGTCTACCTGCTGTCTACCTGCTTCCAAAGGCAGCTGTCTACCTGCTGTCTACCTGCTGTCTACCTGCTGCCTACCTGCTGTCTACCTGCTGTCTACCTGCTGTCTACGTGTGCCTTTTTAAAAATGTATGTATGTCCTTGAGCTGTTCTCGTCTATTATTGTTCTGTAAGACTGTTGAACCACTGAGCCTGTGGTTGTTAGAGAGAGAGAGAGAGAGAGGCCTGGGATCCAGCTGGACAGGGATGGTCTGCCAGTCACTGGGACGACCTGGGATCCAGCTGGACAGGGGTGGTCTGCCAGTCACTGGGACGACCTGGGATCCAGCTGGACAGGGGTGGTCTGCCAGTCACTGGGACGACCTGGGATCCAGCTGGACAGGGGTGGTCTGCCAGCCACTGGGACGACCTGAGATCTAGCTGGACAGGGGTGGTCTGCCAGTCACTGGGACGACCTGGGATCCAGCTGGACAGGGGTGGTCTGCCAGTCACTGGGACGACCTGGGATCCAGCTGGACAGGGGTGGTCTGCCAGCCACTGGGACGACCTGGGATCCAGCTGGACAGGGGTGGTCTGCCAGTCACTGGGACGACCTGGGATCCAGCTGGACAGGGGTGGTCTGCCAGTCACTGGGACGACCTGGGATCCAGCTGGACAGGGGTGGTCTGCCAGCCACTGGGACGACCTGGGATCCAGCTGGACAGGGGTGGTCTGCCAGTCACTGGGACGACCTGGGATCCAGCTGGACAGGGGTGGTCTGCCAGTCACTGGGACGACCTGGGATCCAGCTGGACAGGGGTGGTCTGCCAGTCACTGGGACGACCTGGGATCCAGCTGGACAGGGGTGGTCTGCCAGCCACTGGGACGACCTGGGATCCAGAACATTTTGAGGTTAACTTAGTAGCAGTGAAAATACTATGGTACAGCTATATGTACATTCAATCACTATGGTACTTTTTAATGGTACATTTACAAACATATATTATGATATATATAATTTAAACGTGTATCTCGTTAGGGTAAATGGTGAAATAAGTATTGCCAGTTATAATTGTAATGGCTTAGCATATAATTTAAAAAAGAAGATCAGTATTTACCTGGCTAAAAGAGTAGGAATGTAATATATATTGTTTACAGGAAACTCATTCAACTATTTTAGATGAAAATGTGTGGAGAAAGGACTGGGTGGGGTGGGGTGGGGCGGGTGGTGAAATATACTTCTCCCATTGGACAAAGGAAACTCAAAAAGGATGATAATATTAATTATCAATCATTTTTATCCGAATGTTCAAAATGTCCAAACAGATCCTCAAGGTAGATGGATGACTTTAAATATGTTATTGGACCATAAACAGATTTGGATCATTAACCTTTACGGACCAAATAATGATGATCCAAGCTTCTTTGAAAATATATTTAATAAATAATCAACGCTGCAAGCAATAGGAGACTCTATTATTATGGTGGGAGATGATAATACAGTTTTAAATACCTCAAGGGACCGGAAAGGAAATCACACTACAAACTATCACCCTCAGGCTCTTAAAGGAAATCATGATATATTGGAATTAGTGGATATATGGAGGCTTAAAAACCCTGCCCTAGGGAGATATACATGGAGGTTTAATATCCTGACCTAGTGAGATATACATGGAGGAGGTTTAATATCCTGCCCTAGGGAGATATACATGGAGGTTTAATATCCTGACCTAGTGAGATATACATGGAGGTTTAATATCCTGACCTAGTGAGATATACATGGAGGTTTAATATCCTGACCTAGTGAGATATACATGGAGGTTTAATATCCTGCCCTAGGGAGATATACATGGAGGTTTAATATCCTGACCTAGTGAGATATACATGGAGGTTTAATATCCTGACCTGTGGAGCTCCTCCCCACATCTCCTTCCCTCAGCTCCCCCCCAGCTCCTCCCCACAGCTCCTTCCCTCAGTTCCTCCCCACAGCTCCTCCCCCAGCTCCTCCCAACAGCTCCTTCCCACAGCTCCTTCCCACAGCTCCTCCCTCAGCTCCTCCCCTCAGCTCCTCCCCTCAGCTCCTCCCTCAGCTCCTCCCCACATCTCCTTCCCTCAGCTCCTCCCCACAGCTCCTTCCCACAGCTCCTCCCCACATCTCCTTCCCTCAGCTCCTCCCCTCAGCTCCTCCCCACAGCTCCTCCCCTCAGCTCCTTCCCTCAGCTCCTCCCCTCAGCTCCTCCCTCAGCTCCTCCCTCAGCTCCTCCCCACAGCTGCTCCCCACAGCTCCTTCCCTCAGCTCCTCCCCACAGCTCCTCCCCACAGCTCCTCCCTCAGCTCCTCCCCTCAGCTCCTCCTTCAGCTCCTCCCCACAGCTGCTCCCCACAGCTCCTTCCCACATCTCCTCCCCACAGCTCCTCCCCCAGCTCCTCCCCTAGCTCCTCCCCTCAGCTCCTCCCCACAGCTCCTCCCCTCAGCTCCTCCCCACAGATCCTCCCCACAGCTCCTTCCCTCAGCTCCTCCCCTCAGTTCCTCCCCTCAGCTCCTCCCTCAGCTCCTCCCCACATCTCCTTCCCTCAGCTCCTCCCCACAGCTCCTTACCTCAGCTCCTCCCCACAGCTCCTCCCTCAGCTCCTCCCCACAGATCCTTACCTCAGCTCCTCCCCACAGCTCCTTGCCTCAGCTCCTCCCCACAGCTCCTTACCTCGGCTCCTCCCCTCAGCTCCTTACCTCAGCTCCTCCCTCAGCTCCTCCCCACAGCTCCTTACCTCAGCTCCTTCCCTCAGTTCCTCCCCTCAGCTCCTCCCCACAGCTCCTCCCCTCAGCTCCTTCCCTCAGCTCCTCCCCACAGCTCCTTCCCTCAGCTCCTCCTCACAGCTCCTCCCCACAGCTCCTTCCCTCAGCTCCTCCCCTCAGCTCCTCCCTCAGCTCCTCCCTCAGCTCCTCCCCACAGCTCTTTGCCTCGGCTCCTCCCCACAGCTCCTTACCTCGGCTCCTCCCCTCAGCTCCTTACCTCAGCTCCTCCCTCAGCTCCTCCCCACAGCTCCTTACCTCAGCTCCTCCCCACAGCTCCTTCCCTCAGTTCCTCCCCTCAGCTCCTCCCCTCAGCTCCTCCCCTCAGCTCCTTCCCTCAGCTCCTCCCCACAGCTCCTTCCCTCAGCTCCTCCCCACAGCTCCTTACCTCGGCTCCTCCCCTCAGCTCCTTACCTCAGCTCCTCCCTCAGCTCCTCCCCACAGCTCCTCCTCACAGCTCCTCCTCACAGCTCCTTCCCTCAGCTCCTCCCCTCAGATCCTCCCCACAGCTCCTCCCTCAGCTCCTCCCCACATCTCCTTACCTCAGCTCCTCCCCACAGCTCCTTACCTCAGCTCCTCCCCACAGCTCCTTACCTCAGCTCCTCCCTCAGCTCCTCCCCACAGCTCCTTACCTCAGCTCCTCCCTCAGCTCCTCCCCACATCTCCTTCCCTCAGCTCCTCCCTCAGCTCCTCCCCACAGCTCCTCCCTCAGCTCCTCCCTCAGCTCCTCCCCACATCTCCTTCCCTCAGCTCCTCCCCACAGCTCCTTACCTCAGCTCCTCCCCACATCTCCTTCCCTCAGCTCCTCCCCACAGCTCCTTACCTCAGCTCCTCCCCACAGCTCCTCCCTCAGCTCCTCCCCACAGATCCTTACCTCAGCTCCTCCCCACAGCTCCTTACCTCAGCTCCTCCCCACAGCTCCTCCCCTCAGCTCCTCCCCACAGCTCCTCCTCACAGCTCCTCCCCACAGCTCCTTCCCTCAGCTCCTCCCCACAGCTCCTCCCTCAGCTCCTCCCTCAGCTCCTCCCCACATCTCCTTCCCTCAGCTCCTCCCCACAGCTCCTTACCTCAGCTCCTCCCCACAGCTCCTTACCTCAGCTCCTCCCTCAGCTCCTCCCCACAGATCCTTACCTCAGCTCCTCCCCACAGCTCCTTACCTCAGCTCCTCCCCACAGCTCCTTCCCTCAGTTCCTCCCCTCAGCTCCTCCCCACAGCTCCTTACCTCAGCTCCTCCCCACAGCTCCTTCCCTCACTTCCTCCCCTCAGCTCCTCCCCACAGCTCCTTACCTCAGCTCCTCCCCACAGCTCCTTCCCTCAGTTCCTCCTATCAGCTCCTCCCCACAGCTCCTTCCCTCAGTTCCTCCCCTCAGCTCCTTCCCTCAGTTCCTCCCCTCGGCTCCTATGTCCATCCAGTGAAATACTTGAATCTAAGGATAGCCATGGGGCACACTCCAACAGTCAGACGTAATTTACAAACGATGCATTTGTGTTTAGTAAGTCCGTCAGATCAGAGGCAGTAGGGATGAACAGAGATGTTCTCTTGATAAGCGTGTGAATTGGACCATTTTCCTGTCAAATTGTAATGAGTACTTTTTGATGTCAGGGAAAATGTAAGGAGGAAAAAGTACATAATTTTCTTTAGGATTGTAGTGAAGTAAAAGTTGTCCCAAATATATAAAGTAAAGTACGGATACCCCCAAAACGACTTAAGTAGTACTTTAAAGTATTTTTACTGAAGTACTTTACACCACTGACTATACTATACAATATGATACATACGTACTGCTGCTTGGCTCTGCCAGCATGTTTATATGTTTTATCGCTTAGCTGATGTCCTGTATTTACAGATATATAACAAAGGGGAGAGAGCTGGAAAAGCAATCAACTGACTGAAGAGGATAGAGAGAGAGAGAGGGAGAGGGAGAGACGGAAGGACAGACAGACGGACAGAGAGAGAGAGTAGAGAGAGAGAGGGAGAGAGGGAGAGATAGACAGAGAGAGAGAGTGAGAGAGACAGAGAGAAAGAGAGAGAGAGAGAGACAGATAGAGAGAGAGAGACAGACAGACAGAGAGCTAGAGAGAGAGAGATAGATACAACAAGTGTGCGGTTAAAATTGGCAAAAAACACACACATTTCTTCACACAGGGTCGTGGGGTGAGACAGGGATGCAGCTTAAGCCCCACCCTCTTCAACATATATATCAACGAATTGGCGCGGGCACTAGAACAGTCTGCAGCACCCGGCCTCACCCTACTAGAATCCGAAGTCAAATGTCTGCTGTCCGCTGATGATCTGGTGCTTCTGTCACCAACCAAGGAGGGCCTACAGCAGCACCTAGATCTTATGCACAGATTCTGTCAGACCTGGGCCCTGACAGTAAATCTCACTAAGACCAAAATAATGGTGTTCCAAAAAAGGTCCAGTCACCAGGACCACAAATACAAATTCCATCTAGACACTTTTGCCCTAGAGCACACAAAAAACTATACATACCTTGGCCTAAACATCAGCGCCACAGGTAACTTCCACAAAGCTGTGAACGATCTGAGAGACAAGGTAAGAAGGGCATTCTATGCCATCAAAAGGAACATAAATTTCAACATAGCAATTAGGATTTGGCTAAAAATACTTGAATCAGTCATAGAGCCCATTGCCCTTTATGGTTGTGAGGTCTGGGGTCCGCTCACCAACCAAGACTTCACAAAATGGGACAAACACCAAATTGAGACTCTGCACGCAGAATTCTGCAAAAATATCCTCCGTGTACAACGTAGAACACCAAATAATGCATGCAGAGCAGAATTAGGCCGATACCCACTAATGATCAAAATCCAGAAAAGAGCCGTTAAATTCTACAACCACCTAAAAGGAAGCGATTCCCAAGAGAGAGAGAGAGAGAGAGAGAGAGAGAGAGAGAGAGAGAGAGAGAGAGAGAGAGAGAGAGAGAGAGAGAGAGAGAGAGAGAGAGAGAGAGAGAGAGAGAGAGAGAGAGAGAGAGAGAGAGAGGAGAGAGAGAGAGAGAGAGAGAGAGAGAGAGAGAGAGAGAGAGAGAGAGAGAGAGGCGGGCGGGCGGGCAGGCAGGCAGGCAGACAGAGAGAGAGAGAGAGAGAGAGAGAGAGAGAGAGAGAGAGAGAGAGAGAAAGAGAGAATCAGTTGCTGTGTACTAGTGAGGACTAAGGCTGCATCCAGGGGTCTCCGGGCCTCTTCTCCCCCGACGATGCCTCTGTCCTGGGTATGATTAACTGCGCAGCCCTCTGGGTCTGTGGGTGTGGGCGACTGTTTGATTTATCACGCGTAATGGACTGTGGCCAGCTGGCTGCAGACTGAATCTCTCATTAAGACGGATTAACTTAGCCTTCCAGTCCAAGGCCTCTCTCTCTCCAACTGCTCTCCAAAGCCAGACACACGTCTCATCCCAAGACAACTTCTTGGGGAGGTCCATCTATTTACCGGGCACTAATTAAAGCTAGTTTTCTAATGTATGATATGGCACTGTACAGTATTGTCATTCCACTTGCACTATAACTGCCAGACATTAATTTAAACCCCTTTATAAAGGGGGCTCATCACACAGCAGCATGACTTCACAAACTATTTCTGCATCGCTAACATTCATACTGAGGTATCACTCAGCATTAACCTCGAAAACCTGTGTTTATTACACAGAGATGAGACAGATACAGTAACTGAGCATCTCCTCTACTCTACTCTACTCTACTCTACTCTACTCTACTCTACTCTACTCTACTCTCCTCTCCTCTACCCTCTCCTCTCCTCTCCTCTCCTCCCCTCTACCCTCCCCTCTCCTCTCCTCTCCTCCCCTCTACCCTCCCCTCTCTTCCACTCTCCTCTCCTCACCTCTCCTCTCCTCTCCTCTACCCTCCCCTCTCTTCCACTCTCCTCTCCTCCCCTCTACCCTACCCTCTTCTTCCTCCTCTCCTCCCATCTACCCTCCCCTCTCTTCCACTCTCCCCTCTCCTCTCCTCTACCCTCTCCTCTCCTCTCCTCCACTCTATTCTCCCCTCTCCTTTCTCCTCTCACTCCTTCTCCCACTCTCCTCTCCTCCACTCTACCCTCCCCTCTCCTTCCTCCTCTCACTCCTTCTCTCCCCCACTCTCCTCTCCTCCCCTCTACCCTACGCTCTCCTTCCTCCTCTCACTCCTTCTCCCTTCCACTCTACTCTCCTCTCCTCCCCTCTACTCTAACCTCTCCTCTCCTCTACCCTAACCTCTCCTTCCTCCTCTCACTCCTTCTCCCTCCCACTCTCCTCTACCCTACCCTAGGGTAGAGGAGACCATTTATTCTTATTCCAATGAAACGCTGTGTGAAAATCTAGAAACCCATTCTACAGTCTATGATCAGTTCTCCCTGTGAGTCGGTCTCTCCAGCTGACTGACCTGAGGAGTCTTTCCCAGCATCCCGTGTTGAGGTGTGAAGTTGTGGTGATGCCTTCCCCATCAGTGTCAAACACACAGAGAGCAGAGCTGGAAGAACCCACAGCATTCCCCTCTGGACTATAACAGCATCTCCCACCCGCCTACACCCCCAGATAACACTCCTATAACACAGCAGCCTCTCATTCCCCTGAAGGGACGGAGAGAAAGTGACTGAGAGAAAGAGAGAGAAAAATAGAGTACTTCTTGCAGTGTCTATGGTTCTGATTCCTTCAGTCAGAACATCTGCAGTGTCTATGGTTCTGATTCCTTCAGTCAGAACATCTGCAGTGTCTATGGTTCTGATTCCTTCAGTCAGAACATCTGCAGTGTTTATAGTTCTGATTCCTTCAGTCAGAACATCTGCAGTGTTTATAGTTCTGATTCCTTCAGTCAGAACATCTGCAGTGTTTATGGTTCTGATTCCTTCAGTCAGAACATCTGCAGTGTTTATAGTTCTGATTCCTTCAGTCAGAACATCTGCAGTGTTTATAGTTCTGATTCCTTCATTCAGAACATCTGCAGTGTTTATAGTTCTGATTCCTTCAGTCAGAACATCTGCAGTGTTTATAGTTCTGATTCCTTCAGTCAGAACATCTGCAGTGTTTATAGTTCTGATGCCTTCAGTCAGAACATCTGCAGTGTCTATGGTTCTGATTCCTTCAGTCAGAACATCTGCAGTGTTTATAGTTCTGATTCCTTCAGTCAGAACATCTGCAGTGTCTATGGTTCTGATTCCTTCAGTCAGAACATCTGCAGTGTTTATAGTTCTGATTCCTTCAGTCAGAACATCTGCAGTGTCTATGGTTCTGATTCCTTCAGTCAGAACATCTGCAGTGTTTATAGTTCTGATTCCTTCAGTCAGAACATCTGCAGTGTCTATGGTTCTGATTCCTTCAGTCAGAACATCTGCAGTGTTTATAGTTCTGATTCCTTCAGTCAGAACATCTGCAGTGTCTATGGTTCTGATTCCTTCAGTCAGAACATCTGCAGTGTTTATAGTTCTGATTCCTTCAGTCAGAACATCTGCAGTGTTTATAGTTCTGATTCCTTCAGTCAGAACATCTGCAGTGTTTATAGTTCTGATTCCTTCAGTCAGAACATCTGCAGTGTTTATAGTTCTGATTCCTTCAGTCAGAACATCTGCAGTGTTTATAGTTCTGATTCCTTCAGTCAGAACATCTGCAGTGTTTATAGTTCTGATTCCTTCAGTCAGAACATCTGCAGTGTTTATAGTTCTGATTCCTTCAGTCAGAACATCTGCAGTGTCTATGGTTCTGATTCCTTCAGTCAGAACATCTGCAGTGTCTATGGTTCTGATTCCTTCAGTCAGAACATCTGCAGTGTTTATAGTTCTGATTCCTTCAGTCAGAACATCTGCAGTGTCTATGGTTCTGATTCCTTCAGTCAGAACATCTGCAGTGTCTATGGTTCTGATTCCTTCAGTCAGAACATCTGCAGTGTTTATAGTTCTGATTCCTTCAGTCAGAACATCTGCAGTGTGGATAGCAACACACACACCCAGAAAAGCAGACATGCACACGCACACAGTGGTGTAAAGTACTTAAGTAGTTTTTTGGGGGGGGGTATCTGTACTTTACTTTGTTATTTATATTTTTGACAACTTTTACTTCACTACTTTCCTAAAAACGTTTTAGTCCATACATTTTCCCTGACACCCAAAAGTACTCATTACATTTTGAATTCTTAGCAGGACAGGAAAATTGTCCAATTCACGCACTTATCAAGAGAACATCCCTGGGGCCTCATTTATAAAACAGACTTATGCAACAACAACAACAACAACAACAAATAACACGTATAAGTAGTTAGTTAAAACTTTACTTTGACGTGGAAATGATCTTCTCTACGCAAAGTCTAGACGTGAGGTAAGTGATTCTCCTCCTGGTTATGTATAACTAGTCTCTGCTAGGTAAAGTCTAGACGTGAGGTAAGTGATTCTCCTCCTGGTTATGTATAACTAGTCTCTGCTAGGTAAAGTCTAGACTTGAGGTAAGTGATTCTCCTCCTGGTTATGTATAACTAGTCTCTGCTAGGTAAAGTCTAGACGTGAGGTAAGTGATTCTCCTCCTGGTTATGTATAACTAGTCTCTGCTAGGTAAAGTCTAGACGTGAGGTAAGTGATTCTCCTCCTGGTTATGTATAACTAGTCTCTGCTAGGTAAAGTCTAGACGTGAGGTAAGTGATTCTCCTCCTGGTTATGTATAACTAGTCTCTGCTAGGTAAAGTCTAGACGTGAGGTAAGTGATTCTCCTCCTGGTTATGTATAACTAGTCTCTGCTAGGTAAAGTCTAGACGTGAGGTAAGTGATTCTCCTCCTGGTTATGTATAACTAGTCTCTGCTAGGTAAAGTCTAGACTTGAGGTAAGTGATTCTCCTCCTGGTTATGTATAACTAGTCTCTGCTAGGTAAAGTCTAGACGTGAGGTAAGTGATTCTCCTCCTGGTTATGTATAACTAGTCTCTGCTAGGTAAAGTCTAGACATGAGGTAAGTGATTCTCCTCCTGGTTATGTATAACTAGTCTCTGCTAGGTAAAGTCTAGACGTGAGGTAAGTGATTCTCCTCCTGGTTATGTATAACTAGTCTCTGCTAGGTAAAGTCTAGACGTGAGGTAAGTGATTCTCCTCCTGGTTATGTATAACTAGTCTCTACTAGGTAAAGTCTAGACATGAGGTAAGTGATTCTCCTGCTAGTTATGTATAACCACTCTCTGCTAAGTCCCGCCTTACCTCAGCTCACTGGTCACCAAAGCAACACCCACCCGTAGCACGCGCTCCAGCAGGTATATCCCACTGGTCATCCCCAAAGCCAATTCCTCCTTTGGTCGACATTCATCTTCTGCACATCTATCACTCCAGTGTATAATTGCTAAATGTAATAAAAATACTAAACTAAAATGTCGTTTTAAAATGGGTTGAAGCAACATATACTAACATGTTATATTTATCATTTCATTGAGAATTGAACATTCAAAGATTCTGGCCAAATAGCTGAAAACAGTTTTTAGTTTGTCCCTACGGTTACTGAGATGTCCCCTTGAAGCCTGTTCATTATGAGGCAACGCTGATTCCTATCTTTTCCACCAGCATTGCAAGAAAATGGGAACAGATTTCAAGAGGACATCTCAGTAACTGTAGTGCCCATTACTCGTGCAAGTTTGTTTGACAAGAACATTGGGGCAATTTCAAACCTACATGTAAAATGTTGGCCTGTATTAAGAATGGTTTCCTTCCCCAATCAAAGGTGACACGCATAATACTGGCATGTGGTGTGCTCCCCAACATAGCTCAACATAGCCCCACATAGCCCATGGTATTGAAATGGATGCAGAGATTAGAATGGACCCCCCTCTTAACCCCCCACCCAACGGAGCGTCTTCCCCAGCTGATGCAGTGAGGAGGCGGAAGCTCATACAGTGTTTGGTGGTGGGAATCAGAATGACAGACAATATACAAAGGTTTTTAATTAACGTTGTGGAAAACGTTCAACGACTGCATTATGTAAATGAAATCGAAACCCAGCGCATTCTTGCGAGTTCAGTCACAATCTGCCCCACCAATGTGTTCAACTCGTTCTGGACTGAGGCGGTCAACGCGCAAACAGAGGACATGGACACAGACGCGGACGGACCCTGGACACCTGTGGCCAAACATTCCCCTTCACTCCTGGTACCTGCTGATTTGGGAGCCTCACCCACTTTATCCCTGGGTGGAGGGGACACCCTCACCCACTTTATCCCTGGGTGGAAGGGACACCCTCACCCACTTTATCCCTGGGTGGAGGGGACACCCTCACCAACTTTATCCCTGGGTGGAGGGGGCACCCTCACCAACTTTATCCCTGGGTGGAGGGGACACCCTCACCCACTTTATCCCTGGGTGGAGGGGACACCCTCACCCACTTTATCCCTGGGTGGAGGGGCACCCTCACCCACTTTATCCCTGGGTGGAGGGGACACCCTCACCCACTTTATCCCTGGGTGGAGGGGACACCCTCACCCACTTTATCCCTTGGTGGAGGGGACACCCTCAACCACTTTATCTCTGGGTGGAGGGGACACCCTCACCCGGCAGACGGGCTGCAACGCAGCATCCCCCGTGTCTATGTGAATAAAATAAAACAGAGCATGTCTTGTATATTAAGTTACTGACAACCAAGTTTCACTTTCTCTTAATGACTTACCGTGATGCAGTTGGAGTTTCGCACGTCGACTTCACTGTTTCCAATGTTCCTGCTAGAAGATGTACAAATGGGGATCAAACTATATGCAAAATAGAAGAAACTCAACTTGTATTTTTAAACATTCTCTGTCTCCGTCGGAGCATGAGCCAGTGTATACGCTTTCCCCAGTGATGCGCTGGTCCATTTGGGACAGGCCCCTCTCCCGGTGCCTTAATGCTACGGTTATGTATGGATATTCTTTCCCCTTGCAGTTTAAGGTTAAAGAGCATTTATTTTTTCACTTCAGCAACAGTTCTGCTGATCCACCTCGTTCACTGCAGCGGCGACACACTCCCAAGATACCTGTTTGGCAACTCATCATTTAGTCCACCGAAAAAAACGTGTTGCCTGTCTTCAATCTCCACTACCATCGCCGTGATCTTGTCTTTCAAAAAGCTTTTCTCTTCTGGTCCATGGCTATTCCTGATTAAACCCTCATTTGTGCTATCATTCTATAAGGGGAAATTGGTGATTGTAAGGCACGTTCATGTGGCGTTAATTGAGATTTATAGATCACAGAGTGTCAGGTTCTTAGAACCTGCGTAAGCTTCTTAGAACCTGCGTAAGCTTCTTAGAACCTGCGTAAGCTTCTTAGAACCTGCGTAAGCTTCTTAGAACCTGCATAAGCTTCTTAGAACCTGCGTAAGCTTCTTAGAACCTGCGTAAGCTTCTTAGAACCTGCGTAAGCTTCTTAGAACCTGCGTAAGCTTCTTAGAACCTGCGTAAGCTTCTTGGAACCTGCGTAAGCTTCTTAGAACCTGCGTAAGCTTCTTAGAACCTGCGTAAGCTTCTTGGAACCTGCGTAAGCTTCTTAGAACCTGCGTGAGCTTCTTAGAACCTGCATAAGCTTCTTAGAACCTGCGTAAGCAAGGTGTTTTTATTCTCCATATCTCTTATGAATCCAACATAAGCACACCGTCGGAAATAATCTCACGACTAAATTCAAGTATAAATCTAGAAACGTGTTTATAAATGAGGCCCCTGGTCATCCCTACTGCCTCTGATTTGACCGACTCACTAAACAGAGAACATCCCTGGTCATCCCTACTGCCTCTGATTTGACCGACTCACTAAACAGAGAACATCCCTGGTCATCCCTACTGCCTCTGATTTGACCGACTCACTAAACAGAGAACATCCCTGGTCATCCCTACTGCCTCTGATTTGACCGACTCACTAAACAGAGAACATCCCTGGTCATCCCTACGGCCTCTGATTTGACCGACTCACTAAACAGAGAACATCCCTGGTCATCCCTACTGCCTCTGATTTGACCGACTCACTAAACAGAGAACATCCCTGGTCATCCCTACGGCCTCTGATTTGACCGACTCACTAAACACAAATGCTTTGTTTGGAAATGATGTTGGAGTGTGCTACTGGCCATCTGTAAATAAAAACCAGAAAATGGTGCCGTCTGCTTTGCATAATATAAGGAATGTGAAATGATTTATACTTAAATGTGATACTTGAGTACATTTAAAATCAAATACTTTTAGACGTTTACTCAAGTTGTATTTTACTGGGTGACTTTCACTTTTACTTGACTTTTACTTCACTTTTACATTTTCTATTAAGGTATCTTTACTTTTACTCAAGTATGACAATTGGGTACTTTTTCCACCACTGCAGACACACAAGAAACAAGATGGTACTTTCAGATAATCTTCTTAAAACACATCCTGCTGACAAGACAGGATGTATCCCAACAGGACAGGATGTATCCCAACAGGACAGGATGTATCCCAACAGGACAGGATGTATCCCAACAGGACAGGATGTATCCCAACAGGACAGGATGTATCCCAACAGGACAGGATGTATCCCAACAGGACAGGATGTATCCCAACAGGACAGGATGTATCCCAACAGGACAGGATGTATCCCAACAAGACAGGATGTATCCCAACAGGACAGGATGTATCCCAACAGGACAGGATGTATCCCAACAGGATGTATCCCAACAGGATGTATCCCAACAGGACAGGATGTATCCCAACAGGATGTATCCCAACAGGACAGGATGTATCCCAACAGGACAGGATGTATCCCAACAGGATGTATCCCAACAGGACAGGATGTATCCCAACAGGATGTATCCCAACAGGACAGGATGTATCCCAACAGGACAGGATGTATCCCAACAGGACAGGATGTATCCCAACAGGACAGGATGTATCCCAACAGGATGTATCCCAACAGGACAGGATGTATCACCAACGGATGTATCCCAACAGGACAGGATGTATCCCAACAGGACAGGATGTATCCCAACAGGACAGGATGTATCACAACAGGATGTATCCCAACAGGATGTATCCCAACAGGATGTATCCCAACAGGACAGGATGTATCCCAACAGGACAGGATGTATCCCAACAGGACAGGATGTATCCCAACAGGATGTATCCCAACAGGACAGGATGTATCCCAACAGGACAGGATGTATCCCAACAGGATGTATCCCAACAGGACAGGATGTATCCCAACAGGATGTATCCCAACAGGACAGGATGTATCCCAACAGGACAGGATGTATCCCAATAGGATGTATCCCAACAGGACAGGATGTATCCCAACAGGACAGGATGTATCCCAACAGGACAGGATGTATCCCAACAGGACAGGATGTATCCCAACAGGATGTATCCCAACAGGATGTATCCCAACAGGACAGGATGTATCCCAACAGGATGTATCCCAACCGGATGATCTCCACAGGACCGATGTATCCCACAGGATGTATCCAACAGGACAGGATGTATTCCCAACAGGACAGGATGTATCCCCAACAGGGACAGGATGTATCCCAACAGGACAGGATGTATCCCAACAGGACAGGATGTATCCCAACAGGACAGGATGTATCCCAACAGGATGTATCCCAACAGGACAGGATGTATCCCAACAGGATGTATCCCAACGAGGATGTATCCCAACAGGATGTATCCCAACAGGACAGGATGTATCCCAACAGGATGTATCCCAACAGGATGTATCCCAACAGGACAGTATTGTATCCCAACAGGACAGGATGTATCCCAACAGGACAGGATGTATCCCAACAGGACAGGATGTATCCCAACAGGACAGGATGTATCCCAACAGGACAGGATGTATCCCAACAGGACAGGATGTATCCCAACAGGGTAGGATGTATCCCAACAGGACAGGATGTATCCCAACAGGGTAGGATGTATCCCAACAGGACAGGATGTATCCCAACAGGACAGGATGTATCCCAACAGGACAGGATGTATCCCAACAGGGTAGGAGGTATCCCAACAGGGTAGGATGTATCCCAACAGGACAGGATGTATCCAACAGGATGTATCACAACAGGACAGGATGTATCCCAACAGGATGTATCACAACAGGATGTATCACAACAGGACAGGATGTATCCCAACAGGTAGGATGTATCCCAACAGGGTAGGTTGTATCCCAACGGGACGGAATGTATCCCAACAGGACAGGATGTATCCCAACAGGATGTATCCCAACAGGACAGGATGTATCCCAACAGGACAGGATGTATCCCAACAGGATGTATCCCAACAGGACAGGATGTATCCCAACAGGATGTATCCCAACAGGACAGGATGTATCCCAACAGGACAGGATGTCTCCCAACGGACAGGATGTATCCCACCAGGATGTATTCCCAACAGGACAGGATGTATCCCAACAGGATGTATCACAACAGGACCAGGATGTATCCCAACAGGACAGGATGTATCCCAACAGGATGTATCCCACAGGACAGGATGTATTCCCAACAGGATGTATCCCAACAGGACAGGATGTTATCCCAACAGGGTAGGATGTATCCCAACAGGACAGGATGTATCCCAACAGGACAGGATGTATCCCAACAGGACAGGATGTATCCCAACAGGACAGGATGTATCCCAACAGGACAGGATGTATCCCAACAGGTAGGATGTATCCCAACAGGGTAGGATGTATCCAAAGGACAGGATGTATCCCAACAGGACAGGATGTATCCAACAGGATGTATCACAACAGGACAGGATGTATCCCAACAGGATGTATCACAACAGGACAGGATGTATCCCAACAGGGTAGGATGTATCCCAACAGGGTAGGTTGTATCCCAACGGGACAGGATGTATCCCAACGGGACAGGATGTATCCCCAACGGGACAGGATGTATCCCAACAGCATGGTATCCCAACCAGGACAGGATGTATCCCAACAGGGACAGGATGTATCCCAACAGGACAGGATGTATCCAACAGGACAGGATGTATCCCAACAGGGTTAGGATGTATCCCAACAGGGTAGGATGTATCCCCAACAGGACAGGATGTGTCCCAACAGGACCGGATGTATCCCAACAGGACAGGATGTATCCCAACAGGACAGGATGTATCCCAACAGGACAGGATGTATCCCAACAGGACAGGATGTATCCCAACAGGACAGGATGTATCCCAACAGGACAGGATGTATCCCAACAGGGTAAGATGTATCCCAACAGGGTAGGATGTATCCCAACAGGACAGGATGTATCCCAACAGGACAGGATGTATCCAACAGGACAGGATGTATCCCAACAGGATGTATCACAACCAGGGCAGGATGTATCCCAACAGGGTAGGATGAATTATCCCAACAGGACAGGATGTATCCACAGGACAGGACTGTAATCCCAACAGGACAGGATGTATCCCAAACAGGACAGGATGTATCCCAACAGGACAGGATGTATCCCAACAGGAACAGGATGTATCCCAAACAGGACAGGATGTATCCCAACAGGACAGGATGTATCCCAAACAGGACAGGATGTATCCCAACAGAACAGGATGTATCCCAACAGGACAGGATTATCCCAACAGGACAGGATGTATCCCAACAGGACAGGATGTATCCCCAACAGGGTAGGATGTATCCCAACAGGGTAAGATGTATCCCAACAGGGTAGGATGTATCCCAACAGGACAGGATGTATCCCAACAGGACAGGATGTATCCCACAGGACAGGATGTATCCCCAACAGGATGTATCCACAACAGGGCAGGATGCTATCCCCAACAGGGTAGGATGTATCCCAACAGGACAGGATGTATCCCAAACAGGACAGGATGTATCCCAACAGGACAGGATGTATCCCAACAGGACAGGATGTATTCCAACAGGACAGGATGTATCCCAACAGGACAGGATGTATCCCAACAGGACAGGATGTATCCCAAACAGGACAGGATGTATCCCAACAGGGCAGGATGTATCCCCAAACAGGACAGGATGTATCCCAACAGGGTAGGATGTATCCCAACAGGACAGGATGTATCAAAGCAGGGTAGGATATATCCCAAACAGCACCTTATTATCATAGGTCCCAGGACGGTGTCTCAATTGGTACCCTATTCCTTATAGAGTGCACTACTTTTCATCAGTACCCTGTGCTCTGGTCAAAAGTTGTGCACTATATAGGGAAAAGGGTGCCATTCAGGACTAAACTAGTTTAGTTAATTAGGATCTCGAGCTCACTCAGCCCTAATGGTTCTCCAGAGAGATCAACAGGAGGCTTTTTAAAGCTACTGTATCTGATGTAGAAGTGTTTGTCCTCCTGGGCCTGATTATAATTAAAGTACCAAAGTTGGCTTAGTCCAAAATTCCACCCTATTCCCTACATAGTGCAGTACTGTTGACCTGGGTTCAGGAGTAGGTTGTTTAGCTATGCATCCTCAGGCATCAAATGTCCCCTCCACTCCACTCCTCTTCCTCTCCACTCCTGTTCCTCTCCACTCCTGTTCCTCTCCACTCCCTTCCTCTCCTCTCACCCTCCTCTCCTTTCCACCTACCTTCCTCTCTCCTCTCCTCTTCCCTTCATCTCCTTTCCACTTTCTCTTTCTTCTCCTCTCCACTCACCTCCCTCTGCCCTCTCCTCTCCACCCCTTCCTCTCCTCTCACCCTCCTCTCCTCTCCACTCACCTCCCTCTGCCCTCTCCTCTCCACCCCTTCCTCTCCCCTATCCTTCCTCTCCTCTCCACTCCCTTCCTCTCCCCTTCATCTCCTCTCCACCCCTTCCTCTCCCCTCTCCTTCCTCTCCTCTCCACTCACCTCCCCTCTGCCCTCTCCTCTCCACCCCTTCCTCTCCTCTCACCCTCCTCTCCTCTCCACTCACCTCCCTCTGCCCTCTCCTCTCCTCTCCACCCCTTCCTCTCCCCTCTCCTTCCTCTCCTCTCCACTCCCCTTCCTCTCCCCTTCATCTCCTCTCCACCCCTTCCCTCTCCCCTCTCCTTCCTCTCCTCTCCACTCACCTCCCTCTGCCCTCTCCTCTCCACCCCTTCAACTCCCCTCTCCTTCCTCTCCTCTCCCCTTCATCTCCTCTCCACTCCCATTCCTCTCCTCTCCCCTTCCTCTCCATCTCCTCCCCAACCCCATTTCTCTCCTCTCCACTTCCCTCCTCTCTCTTTCCCTCCCCTCCCCTCTCCACTCCACTCCACTCCCTCTCCTCTCCACTCCCGTCTCCTCCCCTTCCTCTCTTTACCTCTCCTTCCTCCTCCACTCCCCTTCCTCTCCCCTCCTCTTCCTCTCTTCTTCTTCTTCCCTATTCCTCTTCCTTTCTCTCCTCCTATCTCTTCTTCCGGTCCCCTCCCCTTTCCTCTCCTCTTCCTCTCCACTCCCCTTCCTCTCTTCCTCTCCTCTCCACCTCCCTTCCCCACTCCCCCTTTTCTCCTCTTCCTCTCCACTCCCCTCTCCACTCCCCTTCCTCTCCTCCTATCTCCTCTTCCTCTCCTCTCCACACCTCTCCACCTTCCCTTCCCCACTCCCCCTTTTCTCCTCTTCCTCTCCACTCCCCTCCTTTTCTCCCTCTCCTCTTTCCACTCCCTCTACCTCTCCTCTCCACTCCCCTTCCTCTCCTATCCACTCACCTTCCTTTCCTCTTCCTCTAGACTTCCTTACCTCTCTCTTCTCCCCTCCTCTCATCTCCCCTTCCTCTCCTCTCCCTTTCCTCTCCTCTCCCTTTCCTCTCCTCTCCCTTTCCTCTCCTCTGCCTTTCCTCTCAAATCCCTTTCCTCTCCCCTTCCTCTACCCTATCCCCTTCCTCTCCACTTCTTCTCCCCTTCCTCTACCCTATCCCCTTCCTCTCCACTTCTTCTCCACTTCTTCTCCTCTTCCTCTCCACTCCCCGTTCTCTCTCCTCCCCTTTCCCCTCAGATTCTTCTCCTCTCCACTCCCCTTTCTTCTCCCCTTCCTCTACCCTATCCCCTTCCTCTCCACTTCTTCTCCTCTTCCTCTCCTCTTCCTCTCCACTCCCCGTTCTCTCCCCTCCCCCTTCCCCTCAGATTCTTCTCCTCTCCACTCCACTTCCTCTTCCTCTCCACTCCCCTTTCCTCTCCTCTTCCCTCCTCTTTTCTTCCTCTCCCCTCTCCTTCCTCTCCTCTCCACTCACCTCCTCTGCCCTCTCCTCTCCACCCCCTTCCTCTCCTCTCACCCTCCTCTCCTCTCCACTCACCTCCCTCTGCCCTCTCCTCTCCACCCCTTCCTCTCCCCTCTCCTTCCTCTCCTCTCCACTCCCCTTCCTCTCCCCTTCATCTCCTCTCCACCCCTTCCTCTCCCCTCTCCTTCCTCTCCTCTCCACTCACCTCCCTCTGCCCTCTCCTCTCCACCCCTTCAACTCCCCTCTCCTTCCTCTCCTCTCCCCTTCATCTCCTCTCCACTCCCATTCCTCTCCTCTCCCCTTCCTCTCCATCTCCTCCCCAACCCCATTTCTCTCCTCTCCACTTCCCTTCCTCTCTCTTTCCCTCCCCTCCCCTCTCCACTCCACTCCACTCCCTCTCCTCTCCACTCCCGTCTCCTCCCCTTCCTCTCTTTACCTCTCCTTCCTCCTCCACTCCCCTTCCTCTCCCCTCTTCCTCTCTTCTTTCTTCCCTATTCCTCTTCCTTTCTCTCCTCCTATCTCTTCTTCCGGTCCCCTCCCTTTCCTCTCCTCTTCCTCTCCTCTCCACTCCCCTTCCTCTCTTCCTCTCCTCTCCACCTCCCTTCCCCACTCCCCCCTTTTCTCCTCTTCCTCTCCACTCCCCTCTCCTCTTCCTCTCCACTCCCTTCCTCTCCTCCTATCTCCTCTTCCTCTCCTCTCCACACCTCTCCACCTCCCTTCCCCACTCCCCCTTTTCTCCTCTTCCTCTCCACTCCCCTCCTTTTCTCCCTCTCCTCTTTCACTCCCTCTACCTCTCCTCTCCACTCCCCTCTCCTCTCCACTCCCCTTCCTCTCCTATCCACTCACCTTCCTTTCCTCTTCCTCTAGACTTCCTTACCTCTCTCTTCTCCCCTCCTCTCATCTCCCCTTCCTCTCCTCTCCCTTTCCTCTCCTCTGCCTCTCCTCTCAAATCCCTTTCCTCTCCCCTTCCTCTACCCTATCCCCTTCCTCTCCACTTCTTCTCCCCTTCCTCTACCCTATCCCCTTCCTCTCCACTTCTTCTCCACTTCTTCTCCACTTCTTCTCCTCTTCCTCTCCACTCCCCGTTCTCTCTCCTCCCCTTTCCCCTCAGATTCTTCTCCTCTCCACTCCCCTTTCTTCTCCCCTTCCTCTACCCTATCCCCTTCCTCTCCACTTCTTCTCCTCTTCCTCTCCTCTTCCTCTCCACTCCCCGTTCTCTCCCCTCCCCCTTCCCCTCAGATTCTTCTCCTCTCCACTCCACTTCCTCTTCCTCTGCACTCCCCTTTCCTCTCCTCTTCCTCTCCACTCCGCTTCCTCTCCTCTTCCACTCCCTCTCCACTCACCTTCCTCTACCTCTCCACTCCCCTTCCTCTCCACACATCTCTTCTCCACTCCCCTTCCTCTCCAATCACCTCCCTCTACCAGCACCAACACCATACAACTTAAACACAGACAGGACCTTCCAGGTACAAAGCTCTCACCTGAACATGACCATGGGGTGCTTTTATACATTCCTGTATGTCCTCCCCTAATAGGGGTGCACAGAGAAACACTGACCAAAACATTGGTTCCTAGCCTGTCACAATATTCTTCAGTTATAAGATTGCTGATGTCCATCTAGTGTGGGACTCGTTAATAATCTGAGGAAGTGACTCTTATTTTGAAACCTCGCTCCTTTTCCAATGGCTTCCCCATGGTGTGAACTAGAGGTCGACCGATTATGATTTTTCAACGGCAATACCGATACCAATTATTGGAGGACCAAAAAAGCTGATACCGATTAATCGGCCGATTTTTATATATATATATTTGTAATAATGACAATTACAACAATACTGAATGAACACTTATTTTAACTTAATATAATACATCAATAAAATCTATTTAGCCTCAAGTAAATAATGAAACATGTTCAATTTGGTTTAAATAATGCAAAACAAAGTGTTGGAGAAGAAAGTAAAAGTGCAATATGTGCTATGTAAGAAAGCTAACGTTTCAGTTCCTTGCTCAGAACATGAGAACATATGAAAGCTGGTGGTTCCTTTTAACATGAGTCTTCAATATTCCCAGGTAAGAAGTTTTAGGTTGTAGTTATTATAGGACTATTTCCCTCTATACCATTTGTATTTCATTAACCTTTGACTATTGGATGTTCTTATAGGCACTTTAGTTTTGCCAGTGTAACAGTATAGCTTCCGTCCCTCTTCTCGCTCCTCCCTGGGCTCGAACCAGCAACACAATGACAACAGCCACCATCGAAGCAGCGTTACCCATGCAGAGCAAGGGGAACAACTTCTAGAAGGCTCAGAGTAAGTGACGTTTGAAACACTATTAGCGTGCGCTAACTAGCTAGCCATTTCACTTCGGTTACACCAGCCTCATCTCGGGAGTTGATAGGCTTGAAGTCATAAACAGCGCAATACTTGATGCACAACGAAGAGCTGCTGGCAAAATGCACAAAAGTGCTGTTTGAATGAATGTTTACGCGCCTGCTTCTGCCTACCACCGCTCAGTCAGATCCTTAGATACTTGTATGCTTGTATGGTCAGTCAGATTATATGCAACGCAGGACACGCTAGATAAACTAGTAATATCATCAACCATGTGTAGTTAACTAGTGATTATGATTGATTGTTTTTTATAAGATAAGTTTAATGTTAGCTAGCAACTTACCTTGGCTTACTGCATTTGCGTAACAGGCAGTCTCCCTGTGGAGTGCAACAACAGGCAGGTCGTTATTGCGTTGGACTAGTTAACTGTAAGGTTGCAAGATTGGATCCCCCGAGGTGACAAGGTCAAAATCTGCCATTCTGCCCCTGAACAAGGCAGTTAACCCACCGTTCCTAGGCCATCATTGAAAATAAGAATGTGTTCTTAACTGACTTGCCTAGTTAAATAAAGATATACAAAAATATATATTTAAAAAAAAATGGCAAATCGGCGCCCAAAATACCGATTGTTATGAAAACTTGAAATCGGCCATTTCGATTAATCGGTGGACCTCTAGTGTGAACAGTCTTTAGACATAGTTTCAGGCTTTTATTTTGAAAAATGAGTGAGAAAGATCACATCGCGTCATTGGATGGCTGGGTGCCAGCAGCATTTTGCATGCGCCAACAGAGTGGAGCAGCCATTTTCTCTCTCACTCCTATTGAAGAAGCTACAGTCCCGGTTGAAATATTATCAATTATATATTGTAAAAACAACCTGAGGATTGATTATAAAAACGTTAGACATGTTTCTACGAACTTTATGGATACTATTTGAAATTTTCGTCTGCGATGTCGTGGCCTGCAAGAGCCTGTGGATTTCTGAACATAACGCACCAACCAAATGGAGGTATTTTGGATATAAAAATATTATTTATGGAACAAAAGGAACATTTATTGTGTAACTGGGAGTCTCGTGAGTGCAAACATCTGAAGATCATCAACGGTAAGCGATTCATTTTATTGCTTTTCTGACTTCCGTGACCAATCTACTTGGCTGCTAGCTGTTTGTAATGTTTTGTCTACTGAGCGAGATGTCCTTACATCTTGGTATGCTTTCGCCGAAAGGAATTTTTGAAATCTGACACGCCAGGTGGATTAACAACAAGCTAAGCTGTGTTTTGCTATATTGCATTTGTGATTTCATGGAAATGTTATATTTTTTGTAATTTAATTTTAAATTGGCGCTCTGCAAATTCAGTGGATGTTGCCGAAAATGTAGTAACGGGATGGGTGCATCAAGAGGTTAAAGCTACACTTGTTGTGAATCCAGCCAACATGTCAGATTTCAAAAAGGCCTTTCGGGGGAAGGAAACGATGCTATTATCTAAGGATAGCACCTCCGTAAACATAGAGAGAAACCATATTTCAACCCTGCAGGCACAAAACGCGACACAAAACGCAGAAATAAAAATATAATTCATGCCTTACCTTTGACTTCTTTTGTTGGCACTCCAATATGTCCCATAAACATCACAAATGGTCCTTTTGTTCGATTAATTCAATTTATTGGGCGCATTTGATCCAGAAAAAACACCGGTTCCAACTTGTTAAACGTGATTACAAAATATCTCAAAAGTTACCTGTAAACTTTTCCAAAACATTTCAAACTACTTTTGTAACTTTAGGTATTTTTTTGCGAAAATAATCGATAAAATTGAAGATGCGATGATCTGTGTTCAATACAGGAAGAAAACAAACTGAAGCATGCTTTCTGGTCACGTGCCTCTAACTAACAGTACACTTTAAGTGACCCTCGTTCAAGATGGCCGTACATCTTCATTACACAAAGGAATAGCCTCAACCAATATCTAAAGACTTTTGACATCTAGTGGAAGCGATAGGAACTATAGGTCCCTCATCTTCTGGGGATGAGTAGCAGGCAGTTGAATTTGGGCATGCATTTCATCCGGACGTGAAAATACTGCCCCCTGTCACCAAGAAGTTAATTTTGCTGCATCTAATGGGGATCCATAATAAATACACTCATCCACCGCTGGAGCTTCGGTCTGTTCCGGGGCTGGCTGATAACCCAGAACACACTGGAAGGGAGTCAGCACCGGTGGAGGAACGAATTCGGAGACGATGGAAGGAATTGGGCCCACTCCCCCTGCCGGTCCTAGCAGCAGCTCCTGGTTCATCCAACATCAGTCGGAGAAGGAACAGTCACCAGTTGCGCCAGTCGGTGTTGACAAAATTCTATTCGTTGACCGTCTGGGAGATGTTCTGATTTTCTGCTAATTTCATTTGTTGAGGCAGAATTCTGTAACGGAGACGCTGGTAGTCGAGAAGCAGGTGCAGGTGGTGAGTTTAATAACGCAATGAACATGGAACGATACAAAACAAGAGTAGCGTCTGGACATGAAACACATAACCAATACTGCCTGGGGAATGAACCTAAGGGACAGACAGATAAAGGGGAGGTAATTGAGTCCATAATGAGGTGCAGGTGCGTGTAACGATGGTGCCAGGTGAGTGTAATGATGATTGTCAGAGCCAGTGATTAGTAAACCCGGCAACATCGAATGCCGGAGAGGGGGAGTGGGGGTAGAGGTATAGGTGCATGGTAATGGTCCATTCCAAATCAAAACTATTTTCACATTTATATTATTAAGATTGACAGGGCTGAAGTGGAGCGGGTTGAGAGTTTCAAGTTCCTTGGTGTTCACATCACCAACGAACTATCATGGTCCAAACACACCAAGACAGTTGTGAAGAGTTCACAACAACACCTTTTCCCCTTCGGGAGACTGAAAAGATTTGCCATGGGTCCATAGATCTTTAAAAAGCTGCACCATCGAGAGCATCCTGACCAGTTTTATCACCGCCTGGTATGGCAACTGCTCGCATCTGACGATAAGGCGCTACAGAGGGTAGTGCGTCCATCCCAGCACATCACTGGGGCCAAGCTAACTGACATCCAGGACCAATATACGAGGCAGTATCAGGGGAATGCCCCAAATATTGTCAAAGACTCCAGTCACAAAAGTCATAGACTGTTCTCTCTGCTATTGCAAGGCAAGTGGTAACGGAGACTAAGACCAAAAGGCTTCTTAACTCCAAACCATAAGACTCATGAACAGCTAATCAAATGGCCACCATGACAATTTACATTTACACCCCCCTTCCCCTTTCTTTAACACTACTCACTGTTTATTATCTACCTCGACTAACCTGTATCCCAGCACATTGACTCTGTACCGGTCCCCCCTGTATATAGCCTCGACATTGACTCTGTACCGTAACACCCTGTATATAGCCTCCACATTGACCTGTATACCGGTACACCCTGTATATAGCCTCCACATTGACTCTGTACCGGTACCCCCTGTATATAGCCTCCACATTGACTCTGTACCGGTACCCCCTGTATATAGCCTCCACATTGACTCTGTACCGGTACCCCCTGTATATAGCCTCCACATTGACTCTGTACCGGTACCCCCTGTATATAGCCTCCACATTGACTCTGTACCGGTACACCCTGTATATAGCCTCCACATTGACTCTGTACCGGTACCCCCTGTATATAGCCTCCACATTGACTCTGTACCGGTACCCCCTGTATATAGCCTCCACATTGACTCTGTACCGGTACACCCTGTATATAGCCTCCACATTGACTCTGTACCGGTACCCCTGTATATAGCCTCCACATTGACTCTGTACCGGTACCCCCTGTATATAGCCTCCACATTGACTCTGTACCGGTACCCCCTGTATATAGCCTCCACATTGACTCTGTAACAATACCCCCTGTATATAGCCTCCACATTGACTCTGTACCGTAATACCCTGTATATAGCCTCTACCTCATGTAGTCTAGCCCATAGTCCTATAAAGTTTGTATCACACCTCATGTAGCCTAGCCCATAGTCCTATAAGGTTTGTATCACACCTCATGTAGCCTAGCCCATAGTCCTATAAGGTTTGTATCACACCTCATGTAGCCTAGCCCATAGGCCTATATGTTTTAATAAGGTTAGTATCACACCTCATGTAGTCTAGCCCATAGTCCTATAAGGTTAGTATCACACCTCATGTAGCCTAGCCCATAGTCCTATAAGGTTAGTATCACACCTCATGTAGCCTAGCCCATAGTCCTATAAGGTTAGTATCACACCTCATGTAGCCTAGCCCATAGTTCTATATGTTTTAATAAGGTTAGTATCACACCTCATGTAGCCAAATGTATTTATATAGCCCTTCGTACATTGCTGATATCTCAAAGTGCTGTACAGAAACCCAGCCTAAAACCCCAAACAGCAAGGAATGCAGGTGTAGAAGCACGGTGGCTAGGAAAAACTTCCTAGAAAGGCTGGAACCTAGGAAGAAACCTAGAGAGGAACCAGGCTATGAGGGGTGGCCAGTCCTCTTCTGGCTGTGCCCGGTGGAGATTTTAACAGAACATGGCCAAGATGTTCAAATGTTCATAAATGACCAGCATGGTCAAATAATAATAATCACAGGCAGAACAGTTGAATCTGGAGCAGCAGCACGGCCAGATGGACTGGGGACAGCAAGGAGTCATCATGTCAGGTAGTCCCAAGGCATGGTCCTAGGACTCAGGTCCTCCGAGAGAGAGAAAGAAAGAAAGAAAGAGAGAATTAGAGAGAGCATACTTAAATTCACACAGGACACCGGATGAGACAGGAGAAGTACTCCAGATATAACAAACTGACCCTAGCCCCCCGACACATAAACTACTGCAGCATAAATACTGGAGGCTGAGACAGGAGGGGTCAGGAGACACTGTGGCCCCATCCGATGATACCCCCGGACAGGGCCAAACAGGCAGGATATAACCCCACCCACTTTGCCGAAGCACAGCCCCCACACCACTAGAGGGATATCTTTAACCACCAACTTACCATCCTGAGCCAAGGCCGAGTATAGCCCACAAAGATCTCCGCCACGGCACAACCCAAGGGGGGGCGCCAACCCAGACAGGAAGATTACATCAGTGACTCAACCCACTCAAGTGACGCACCCCTCCTAGGGACGGCATGAAAGAGCACCAGTAAGCCAGTGACTCAACCCCTGTAATAGGGTTAGAGGGGAAAGAGGGGACCGGCCAGGAAGAGACAGCAAGGGCGGTTCGTTGCTCTAGTGCCTTTCCATTCACCTACACATCCCTGGGCCAGACTACACTCAATCAAAGGACCTACTGAAGAGATGAGTCTTTAATAAAGACTTAAAGGTTGAGACCGAGTTTGCGTCTCTCACATGGGTAGGCAGATCATTCCATAAAAATTGAGCTCTTCAGGAGAAGCCCTGCCTCCAGCTGTTTGCTTAGAAATTCTATGGACAATAAGGAGGCTTGTGTCTTGTGACCGTAGCGTACGTGTAGGCATGTACGGCAGGACCAAATCGGAGAGATGGGTAGAAGCAAGCCAATGTAATTTTTTTGTACAAGCAAGTATCAGTGAAAAGATTGGACACACCTACTCACTCCAGGATAACTATGAAATAACACTGGTCATTCTGTAGTACATTCTGGCCTGCTCTCCTTTATATAAGTAATTAAGCACCATCTCATGTTTACTACAGTATATATTGTAGACTGCACAGTAGCCTAATAAATTACTATGGGAATACATATCAATGATTTACAGAAATATCGGAACAAAATTGTCTAATGAAGGCAAAATTTAGAATCCTCCAATCCTGTAGCCTACTCCCTACAGTCACGTTGTACAGCGCCATATTTTCCAACCATCACGTTGTACAGCGACATATTTTCCATCCATCATGTTGTACAGCGACATATTTTCCATCCTGAGGGTTTTTTGTTTTTCTCTGAATAGAAACACCATATTATAAATCAAATTAATTAAGACAGATATCTTCAAATCAATCCCATATATTATGTTGTTACAAAAAAAAAGGTTTTAAATTCTCTGGTAATGCAAATACAGAACACTATCAAATGCTTCTCAAAGACGCCCTCTGGTTGTCAAATAGCAATAACTTGCAGTAACAGAAAAAATGGCTGACAATTTAATGACGTGCCACAGTATGACACAACTTTTAAGGAGGAACACAGTAGGTTAGCAGTAAAACCTTGAAATCAGCCCAAGCCTTAACAGGAAGCCAGTGTAGAGAGGCTAGCACTGGAGTAATATGATCACATTTTTTGGTTCTAGTCAAGATTCTCTCTCTTTTGTTCACTCTGATTTCTGAGCACTCTCGTCTGAGTGTGCCAGACTGCAGAACAACTGGTGAATTTACAAAATGCTCAACACCCTCTGAATATGACCAGTGTCAGTAAACTTTGGCAAAGAAAGTAATGGTTAGGAATGCTCTAGATAACATGTAAACAGCCTAACCTGCTCTGCTACTGCTAGTAAAATGGTCAGAGTGAGGTGTTCACTTATTTGTGTCTGGAAGTAGCTAGCAAGCTAGCCAACTTTATCCAGTTAACTTTGGGTGCTTGGTTGGGACAAGCTGCAGAAGGACAAGTAAGCTACAATTCCCCATCGTTTATCAGTGCAATTTTGACGGCCAACTAGCTGACCATCAGGGTTTATCTAATGTTCCTTTGTTAGATGTTATCTCGTCTTTCTCTGGCTAGCATTACTTGTTGATGTGCATAACTGAGGGAGAGACAGCCTACCTTTTCATAGTTGTTTGATCAATATTCCTAAATGTAAGAGGACTCCTGTGGTATTTACATATTTACAGAAATCCATTCAGGTTTATTGTTCTAATGATCTAAAGTCCCACTGTTGTTACTTACATCCTGTAAACACCCAGTTCAGTTCAATGTGAATGATGGCATGCCCTACTGCCTGTAAACACACAGTCCAGTTCATTGTGAATGATGGCAGGCCCTACTGCCTGTAAACACACAGTCCAGTTCAAAGTGAATGATGACATGCCCTACTGCCTGTAAACACACAGTCCAGTTCAAAGTGAATGATGACAGGCCCTACTGCCTGTAAACACACAGTCCAGTTCATAGTGAATGATGACAGGCCCTACTGCCTGTAAACACACAGTCCTGTAAACTCAGGTTTACCTTTCCTGCTAGTGTTAGTCAACTAAAGTAAATGGCAGACAGGTATGCTACCTGTATATAGATACCAGAGCTTCCCTTGGCCTGCTTCCCCTGAGCACCCCAAGCTTCCCCTGCGTTTCAGTAAATGCCTCATCGTCTGAGTCTGCTCTTGGGTCGTTTGTTTTATTACCTTTATTTAACTAGGCAAGTCAGTTAAGAACAAATTCTTATTTTCAATGACGGCCTAGGAACAGTTAACTGCCTTGTTCAGTGGCAGATCAACAGATTTGTACCTTGTCAGCTCGGGGATTACGAACTTGCAACCTTTAGGTTACTAGTCCAACGCTCTAACCACTAGGCTACCCTGCCGTTCATCTGCTCTGCGTAACACAGCAATAGTTGGTAGCTTCAGGGGGGAAACAAATATTTTGGGGCAAACTGGCCTGTTGATTTTTCAGTTACATTTCTAGTGTAGATTCAGAAGTTAGACTCAATTTATTAAGAGTGAAATTAACACTCAGTGTAAAATAACCATAGTTATTGTTTTACACTGTGGAGAGTAAAATAATCACATCAAAACCATGCCTATTTCCTAGGATTTTTCTAAACTAATCCAATGAGTTGGTTGTATTTATTGCACCCGTTACTGAAATGGTTGTCCCAGTTAAAGTAGTCTCTTGTATCCGTTTTCCGAACCCTGACAGTCATTCTGAATGTAGGTTATGTTGGATATCCTAACTCTGGATGGATTCCAATAGGAATTACACATCACTTTGCAAGCCCTGCATTATGTGATTAAGCCTAATGCAGCATAATGTGGACCAGTAGTTTCCAAACACTACTAGGCCATCAAAGTAAGTATATGCAATGTATTGTCAGTTACATTTTAATGAAAACATTTGTATCGGAACTCACTTGGTGAAAGCCACAGGCTTTTAAAAGAAAATAATTCAACCATGGGTGGTAACCCTACTAATACAGTCATTGGCAGTGACTCTTAAATTCACTTAAAGTAAAGGCACCATGGGAAATATGAAAATCAGCCTATACACCACAGCGTTCATTTCTTACAGTGAGTCCAGTTTATTCTAAATCAGGTGTTTTACACTGTAGGTGATGCGTATAACTACATAGTAGAGCTACGCAAACACTTGGCTATTGAGTTCATTTGAACACTTTAAAACACCCCCACATCAGTAGAAATCCACGTTTTCGAACTGAAAGACGATGGCCAGAGCTTACCCGTGATTTTGCACAACGATTTAAGTCAAGGTACGATATATTTAGGCTTGAAGTGACAAATTCAAATGGCCCACTATTGTGTGAATGAGGTGTCGTCTTGCAACCCTTGGTAGGTAGTCTTCTGGCAGACTTCGGCACAGCAAAGCCAGCAGGTGCTTACGGTTACATTACATTATTAAACTTGCATTTCATCTATAGGACATGAAATGACATTGGCTGCAACTTCCTCTGGGGTGGTAGGGGGGGGTCCTTTAAGAGTTAAACGGGGAACACTCCAACAGAGATAAATCTTTAACGCTTGGGACTATAAGGTTCTGTCTGCATGTTGTCATAATTAAGTTATTGCCATTAGCCTTGTTCTGTTCAATATTCTATGTCCAACTGGATGAATCCCTCCTGAATAAACAGTCTAACTGGAGGAGGAAATTAATTGGTTGCTGATGTCCCAAAAGACTGAAGAAGGGCAGGTTATAACTATGGATCTAGCGGTGTGACTGAGCACTATTAACTCAGCTCAGGTGAAAATTTAAAAAAAGGGGGGCATATCCTTAATAAGTTTCAAATGAGAGGAAGATGGCAATGGTCCTGGTCTCCCAACACAGAGGCTTCACCTTCATTCAGACTATCTCCAACCTAACAGAGGCTTCACCTTCATTCAGACTGACCAGCCTGACTCCAACCTTCATTCAGACTGACCAGCCTGACCAGCCTGTCTCCAACTGTCATTCAGAATGACCAGCCTGTCTCCAACCTTCATTCAGACTGACCAGCCTGTCTCCAACCTTCATTCAGACTGACCAGCCTGTCTCCAACCTTCATTCAGACTGACCAGCCTGTCTCCAACCTTCATTCATACTGACCAGCCTTCATACTGACCAACCTTCATTCAGACTGACCAGCCTGTCTCCAACCTTCATTCAGACTGACCAGCCTGTCTCCAACCTTCATTCATACTGACCAGCCTTCATACTGACCAACCTTCATTCAGACTGACCAGCCTGTCTCCAACCCAACAGAGACTTCACCTTCATTCAAACTGTCCATCCCGTCTACAACTCAACACAGACAGCTAAAACTGACATATTTGTATACCAGTGAAGTACAGGGTTTACACTCAACCACTCAATGAGGATGTTTACCCTCAACCACTCAATGAGGATATTTACCCTGGACCACTCAATGAGGATATTTACCCTGGACCACTCAGTGAGGATATTTACCCTGGACCACTCAATGAGGATATTTACCCTGGACCACTCAATGAGGATATTTACCCTGGACCACTCAATGAGGATATTTACCCTCAACAGCTCAATGAGGATATTTACCCTGGACCACTCAATGAGGATATTTACCCTCAACCACTCAATGAGGATATTTACCCTGAACCACTCAATGAGGATATTTACCCTGGACCACTCAATGAGGATATTTACACTCAACCACTCAATGAGGATATTTACACTCAACAGCTCAATGAGGATATTTACCCTGGACCACTCAATGAGGATGTTTACCCTGGACCACTCAATGAGGATGTTTACCCTGGACCACTCAATGAGGATATTTACCCTGGACCACTCAGTAAAGATATTTACCCTCAACCACTCAATGAGGATATTTACCCTGGACCACTCAGTAAAGATATTTACCCTCAACCACTCAATGAGGATATTTACCCTGGACCACTCAGTAAAGATATTTACCCTGGACCACTCAATGAGGATATTTACCCTGGACCACTCAGTAAAGATATTTACCCTGGACCACTCAGTAAAGATATTTACCCTGGACCACTCAATGAGGATGTTTACCCTGGACCACTCAGTAAAGATATTTACCCTGGACCACTCAATGAGGATATTTACCCTGGACCACTCAGTAAAGATATTTACCCTGGACCACTCAATGAGGATATTTACCCTGGACCACTCAGTAAAGATATTTACCCTGGATCACTCAGTAAAGATATTTACCCTGGACCACTCAATGAGGATATTTACCCTGGACCACTCAGTAAAGATATTTACCCTCAACCACTCAATGAGGATGTTTACCCTGGACCACTCAGTAAAGATATTTACCCTCAACAGCTCAATGAGGATATTTACCCTGGACCACTCAGTAAAGATATTTACCCTCAACAGCTCAATGAGGATATTTACCCTGGACCACTCAGTAAAGATATTTACACTCAACAGCTCAATGAGGATATTTACCCTGGACCACTCAGTAAAGATATTTACACTCAACAGCTCAATGAGGATATTTACCCTGGACCACTCAGTAAAGATATTTACACTCAACAGCTCAATGAGGATATTTACCCTGGACCACTCAGTAAAGATATTTACCCTCAACCACTCAATGAGGATATTTACCCTGGACCACTCAGTAAAGATATTTACACTCAACCACTCAATGAGGATATTTACCCTGGACCACTCAGTAAAGATATTTACACTCAACAGCTCAATGAGGATATTTACCCTGGACCACTCAGTAAAGATATTTACACTCAACAGCTCAATGAGGATATTTACCCTGGACCACTCAGTAAAGATATTTACACTCAACAGCTCAATGAGGATATTTACCCTGGACCACTCAGTAAAGATATTTACACTCAACAGCTCAATGAGGATATTTACCCTGGACCACTCAGTAAAGATATTTACCCTCAACCACTCAATGAGGATATTTACCCTGGACCACTCAGTAAAGATATTTACACTCAACAGCTCAATGAGGATGTTTACCCTCAACCACTCAGTAAAGATATTTACCCTCAACCACTCAATGAGGATATTTACCCTGGACCACTCAGTAAAGATATTTACCCTCAACCACTCAATGAGGATATTTACCCTGGACCACTCAGTAAAGATATTTACCCTCAACCACTCAATGAGGATATTTACCCTGGACCACTCAGTAAAGATATTTACACTCAACAGCTCAATGAGGATGTTTACCCTCAACCACTCAGTAAAGATATTTACACTCAACAGCTCAATGAGGATGTTTACCCTCAACCACTCAGTAAAGATATTTACACTCAACAGCTCAATGAGGATATTTACCCTGGACCACTCAGTAAAGATATTTACACTCAACAGCTCAATGAGGATGTTTACCCTGGACCACTCAGTAAAGATATTTACCCTCAACAAGGATATGTACCCTCAACCACTCAGTAAAGATATTTACCCGGAACTAGGATATTTACCCTGAACTAGGATATTTACCCTGAACTAGGATATTTACCCTCAACTAGGATATTTACCCTCAATTAGGATATTTACCCTCAATGGCTCAATGAGGATATTTACCCTCAATGAGGATATTTACCCTCAATGAGGATATTTACCCTCAATGAGGATATTTACCCTCAATGAGGATATTTACCCTCAATGGCTCAATGAGGATATTTACCCTCAATGGCTCAATGAGGATATTTACCCTCAATGGCTCAATGAGGATATTTACCCTCAATGGCTCAATGAGGATAATGGTTCATATGTTGATGATGTAAAGACCAGTTGTTTGTCTGTGGTGTGTAATGAGGAGCAACCAGACGCTGATACTTGACACATTTATGAAATTGCTCATTCCAGTTACTAATAGGCATGTACCCATTAAGAAAATGACTGTAAGGACTGTTAAATCGCCTTGGATTGATGAGGAATTGAAAAAATGCAAATTAAGAAATCATGTGACTAAACTAAATTAAAAGAAAAATAAATTACACAATGAAACAAAGATATATTTTTAAAATAATGATAGTAAAAAGCTTTGGGGCACCTTAAACGAAATTATGGGGAAAAAAAGTCAACTCGGCTCTCATTTATTGAATCAGATGGCTCATTCATCACAAAGCCCGCTGATATTGCCAACTAATTTAATTACTTTTTCATTGGCAAGATAAGCAAACTTATGGATGACATGCCAGCAACAAACACTGACACTACACATCCAAATATATCGCACCAAATTATGAAACACAAGAATTGTACTTTTGAATTCTGTGAAGTTAGTGTGGAAGAGGTGAAAATAATGATTGTTGTCTATCAACAATGACAAGCCACCGGGGTCTGATAATTCGGATGGAAATTTACTGAGGATAATAGCAGACCATATTGCTACTCCTATTTGCCACATCTTCAATGTAAGCCTACTAGAGAGTGTGTGCCCTCAGGCCTGCAGGGAAGCTAAAGTCATTCCACTACCCAAGAATAGTAAAGCCCCCTTTACTGGCTCAAATAGCCAACCACTCAGCCTGTTACCAACCCTAATTAAACTTCTGGAAAAAATGGTGTTTGACCAGATACAATGCTACTTTACAGTAAACAAATTGACAACGTCATTTCAGCATGCTTATAGGGAAGGACACTCAACAAGCACAGCACTTGGCTGAGAGAAATTGATGATGAAATGATTGTGGGGGCTGCTTTGTTAGACTTCAGTGCAGCTTTTGACATCATTGATCGTAGGTCTGCTGCTGGATAAACGTATGTGTTATGGCTTTACACCCCCTGCTATAATGTGGATGAAGAGTTACCTGTCTAACAGAACACAGAGGGTGTTATGTCTTTACACCCCCTGTTATAATGTGGATGAAGAGTTACTCATCTAACAGAACACTGAGGGTGTTCTGGCTTTACACCCCCTGCTATAATGTGGATAAAGAGTTACCTGTCTAACAGAACACAGAGGGTGTTATGGCTTTTACACCCCCTGCTATAATGTGGATGAAGAGTTTCCTGTCTAACAGAACACAGAGGGTGTTATGGCTTTACACCCCCTGCTATAATGTGGATAAAGAGTTACCTGTCTAACAGAACACAGAGGGTGTTATGGCTTTACACCCCCTGCTATAATGTGGATAAAGAGTTACCTGTCTAACAGAACACAGAGGGTGTTCTGGCTTTACACCCCCTGCTATAATGTGGATAAAGAGTTACCTGTCTAACAGAACACAGAGGGTGTTCTGGCTTTACACCCCCTGCTATAATGTGGATAAAGAGTTACTCATCTAACAGAACACAGAGGGTGTTCTGGCTTTACACCCCCTGCTATAATGTGGATAAAGAGTTACTCATCTAACAGAACACAGAGGGTGTTCTTTAATGGAATCCTATCCAATATAATCCAGTTAGAATCAGGAATTCCCCAGGCTGTTGCTTTTTTCAATTTGACTAACGACATGCCACTGACTGAGCAGAGCCAGAGTGTCTGTTTATGCGGATGACTCAACACTATACACGTCAGCTACTACAGCGACTGAAATCACTGCAACACTCAACAAAGAGCTGCAGTTAGTTTCAGAGTGGGTGGCAAGGAATAAGTTAGTCCTAAACATTACTAAAACTAAAAGCATTGTATTTGGAACAGAACATTCACTAAACCTGAAACCTCAACTAAATCTTGAAATAAATCATGTGGAAATTGTTGAGATGACTAAACTGCTTGGAGTAACACCAGATTGTAAACTTTCATGATCAAAACATAGTGTGGCTTGCGAAAGTATTCAACCCCCTTGGCATTTTTCCTATTTTGTTGCATTACAACCTGGAATTAAAATATGTTTTTGGGGGGGTTGTATCATTTGATTTACACAACATGCCTGTCCACTTGGAAGATGCAAAATATTTTTCCTTTGAAACAAACAAGAAATAACACAAAAAAACAGAAAACTTGAGCTGCGTAACTATTCACCCCCCAAAGGCAATACTTAGTAGTTAGTTGAGTGTGTATAACTATTCACCCCCCAAAGGCAATACTTTATAGAGACACCTTCTGCAGCAATTACAGCTGCAAGTCTCTTGGGGTATGTCTCTATAAGCTTGGCACATCTAGACACTGGGATTTTTGCCCATTCTTCAAGGCAAAACTGCTCCAGCTCTTTCAAGTTGCATGGGTTCCGCTGGTGTACAGCCATCTTTAAGTCATACCACAGATTCTGAATTGGATGGAGGTCTGGGCTTTGACTAGGCCATTCCAAGACATGTAAATGTTTCCCCTTAAACCACTCGAGTGTTGCTTTAGCAGTATGCTTAGGATCATTGTCCTGCTGGAAGGTGAACCTCCATCCCAGGCTCAAATGTCTGGAAGACTGGAACAATAATTTTCCTGTATTTAGTGCCATCCATCATTCCTTCAATTCTGACCAGTTTCTCAGTCCCTGCCGATGAAAAACATCCCCACAGCATGATTCTGCCACCACCATGGGGATGGTGTTCTCGGGGTGATGAGAGGTGTTGGGTTTGCGCCAGACATTGCATTTTCCTTGATGGCCAAAAAGCTCTATTTTGGCGAACACCAAACATGTTTGCTGGCTACTCTTCCGTACAGCCCAGCTCTGTGGAGCGTACGGCTTAGTGGTTTTATGGACAGATACTCCAATCTCCGCTGTGGAGCTTTGCAGCTCCTTGCCTGGTCCGTAAGTTTTGGTGGGTGGCCCTCTCTTGGCAGGTTTGTTGTGGTGTTCTTTCCATTTTTTAATAATGGATTTAATGGTGCTCCGTGGGATGTTGAAAGTTGCTGATGTTTTTTTATAACCCAACCCTGACCTGTACTTCCTGCTCTGTTCTGACCTGTTTGGAGAGCTCCTTGGTCTTCATAGTGCCGCCCTGCTTGGAGGTACCCCTTGCTTAGTGGTGTTGCAGAATCTGGGTCCTTTCAGAACAGGTGAAAATATATACTGAGATCATGTGACAGATCATGTTACATTGGAGTCATTAAAACTAGTTTTTCAACCACTCCTCAAATTTCAAACAAACTATAGTTTTGGCAAGTCGGTTAGGACATCTACTTTGTGCATGACACAAGTCATTTTTCCAACAATTGTTTACAGACAGATTATTTCACTTATAATTCACTGTATCACAATTCCAGTGGGTCAGAAGTTTACATACAATAAGTTGACTGTGCCTTTAAACATATAGTGTATATAGTGTGTATATATAGTCTAGTGAGTGTGAATGTAGTGTGTATATATAGTCTAGTGAGTGTGTATATAGTGTGTATATATAGTCTAGTGAGTGTGAATGTAGTGTGTATATATAGTCTAGTGAGTGTGTATATAGTGTGTATATATAGTCTAGTGAGTGTGTATATAGTGTGTATATATAGTCTAGTGAGTGTGTATATAGTGTGTATATATAGTCTAGTGAGTGTGAATGTAGTGTGTATATATAGTCTAGTGAGTGTATATATAGTGTGTATATATAGTCTAGTGAGTGTGTTTATAGTGTGTATATAGTGTGTATATATATAGTCTAGTGAGTGTGTTTAGGATCAGTGCGAGACATTAGGAACACCTTCTCTTTCCGTGACATACTCACCAGGCTTTGACAAACTGAGGCTGTTCTGAGGTCAGAAGAGGGTGCAACTTAATATTAGGGAGATGTTTTCATTGCTTCTTACACTCAGTGTGGTTCGGGTACCACTAATTGGCTATTTAGCAGTCTCATGGTTTGCCAGACGGTAGCAGAGTGAACAGTCTATGGCTTTGGTTGGCTGGAGTCTGTGGCAATTTGTCAGGCCTTCCTCTGACACTGCCTGATATAGAGGTCCTGTATGGCAGGGAGCTCGGCCGCAGGGCCGTCCACATCACCCTCTGACACTGCCTGATATAGAGGTCCTGTATGGCAGGGAGCTCGGCCGCAGGGCCGTCCACATCACCCTCTGACACTGCTTGATATAGAGGTCCTGTATGACAGGGAGCTCGGCCGCAGGGCTGTCCACATCACCCTCTGACACTGCCTGATATAGAGGTCCTGTATGGCAGGGAGCTCGGCCGCAGGGCCGTCCACATCACCCTCTGACACTGCCTGATATAGAGGTCCTGTATGGTAGGGAGCTCGGCCGCAGGGCCATCCACATCCCCCTCTGACACTGCCTGATATAGAGGTCTTGCATGGCAGGGAGCCAGGTCGTCACATCACCCTCTGACACTGCCTGATATAGAGGTCCTGTATGGCAGGGAGCTCGGCCACAGGGCCGTCCACATCCCCCTCTGACACTGCCTGATATAGAGGTCCTGTATGGCAGGGAGCTCGGCCGCAGGGCCGTCCACATCCCCCTCTGACACTGCCTGATATAGAGGTCCTGTATGGCAGGGAGCTCGGCCGCAGGGCCGTCCACATCCCCCTCTGACACTGCCTGATATAGAGGTCCTGTATGGCAGGGAGCTCGGCCGCAGGGCTGTCCACATCCCCCTCTGACACTGCCTGATATAGAGGTCCTGTATGGCAGGGAGCTCGGCCGCAGGGCCGTCCACATCACCCTCTGACACTGCCTGATATAGAGGTCCTGTATGGCAGGGAGCTCGGCCGCAGGGCCGTCCACATCCCCCTCTGACACTGCCTGATATAGAGGTCCTGTATGGCAGGGAGCTCGGCCGCAGGGCCATCCACATCCCCCTCTGACACTGCCTGATATAGAGGTCCTGTATGGCAGGGAGCTCGGCCGCAGGGCCGTCCACATCCCCCTCTGACACTGCCTGATAGAGAGGTCCTGTATGGCAGGGAGCTCGGCCGCAGGGCTGTCCACATCCCCCTCTGACACTGCCTGATATAGAGGTCCTGTATGGCAGGGAGCTCGGCCGCAGGGCCGTCCACATCACCCTCTGACACTGCCTGATATAGAGGTCCTGTATGGCAGGGAGCTTGGCCGCAGGGCCGTCCACATCACCCTCTGACACTGCTTGATATAGAGGTCCTGTATGGCAGGGAGCTCGGCCGCAGGGCCGTCCACATCACCCTCTGACACTGCCTGATATAGAGGTCCTGTATGGCAGGGAGCTCGGCCGCAGGGCCGTCCACATCCCCCTCTGACACTGCCTGATATAGAGGTCCTGTATGGCAGGGAGCTCGGCCGCAGGGCCGTCCACATCACCCTCTGACACTGCCTGATATAGAGGTCCTGTATGGCAGGGAGCTCGGCCTGCCTGATATAGAGGTCCTGTATGGCAGGGAGCTCGGCCGCAGGGCCGTCCACATCACCCTCTGACACTGCCTGATATAGAGGTCCTGTATGGCAGGGAGCTCGGCCTGCCTGATATAGAGGTCCTGTATGGCAGGGAGCTCGGCCACAGGGCCGTCCACATCCCCCTCTGACACTGCCTGATATAGAGGTCCTGTATGGCAGGGAGCTCGGCCGCAGGGCCGTCCACATCACCCTCTGACACTGCCTGATATAGAGGTCCTGTATGGCAGGGAGCTCGGCCGCAGGGCCGTCCACATCACCCTCTGACACTGCTTGATATAGAGGTCCTGTATGACAGGGAGCTCGGCCGCAGGGCTGTCCACATCACCCTCTGACACTGCCTGATATAGAGGTCCTGTATGGCAGGGAGCTCGGCCGCAGGGCCGTCCACATCACCCTCTGACACTGCCTGATATAGAGGTCCTGTATGGTAGGGAGCTCGGCCGCAGGGCCATCCACATCCCCCTCTGACACTGCCTGATATAGAGGTCTTGCATGGCAGGGAGCCAGGTCGTCACATCACCCTCTGACACTGCCTGATATAGAGGTCCTGTATGGCAGGGAGCTCGGCCACAGGGCCGTCCACATCCCCCTCTGACACTGCCTGATATAGAGGTCCTGTATGGCAGGGAGCTCGGCCGCAGGGCCGTCCACATCCCCCTCTGACACTGCCTGATATAGAGGTCCTGTATGGCAGGGAGCTCGGCCGCAGGGCCGTCCACATCCCCCTCTGACACTGCCTGATATAGAGGTCCTGTATGGCAGGGAGCTCGGCCGCAGGGCTGTCCACATCCCCCTCTGACACTGCCTGATATAGAGGTCCTGTATGGCAGGGAGCTCGGCCGCAGGGCCGTCCACATCACCCTCTGACACTGCCTGATATAGAGGTCCTGTATGGCAGGGAGCTCGGCCGCAGGGCCGTCCACATCCCCCTCTGACACTGCCTGATATAGAGGTCCTGTATGGCAGGGAGCTCGGCCGCAGGGCCATCCACATCCCCCTCTGACACTGCCTGATATAGAGGTCCTGTATGGCAGGGAGCTCGGCCGCAGGGCCGTCCACATCCCCCTCTGACACTGCCTGATAGAGAGGTCCTGTATGGCAGGGAGCTCGGCCGCAGGGCTGTCCACATCCCCCTCTGACACTGCCTGATATAGAGGTCCTGTATGGCAGGGAGCTCGGCCGCAGGGCCGTCCACATCACCCTCTGACACTGCCTGATATAGAGGTCCTGTATGGCAGGGAGCTTGGCCGCAGGGCCGTCCACATCACCCTCTGACACTGCTTGATATAGAGGTCCTGTATGGCAGGGAGCTCGGCCGCAGGGCCGTCCACATCACCCTCTGACACTGCCTGATATAGAGGTCCTGTATGGCAGGGAGCTCGGCCGCAGGGCCGTCCACATCCCCCTCTGACACTGCCTGATATAGAGGTCCTGTATGGCAGGGAGCTCGGCCTGCCTGATATAGAGGTCCTGTATGGCAGGGAGCTCGGCCGCAGGGCCGTCCACATCCCCCTCTGACACTGCCTGATATAGAGGTCCTGTATGGCAGGGAGCTCGGCCGCAGGGCCGTCCACATCCCCCTCTGACACTGCCTGATATAGAGGTCCTGTATGGCAGGGAGCTCGGCCGTAGGGCCGTCCACATCCCCCTCTGACACTGCCTGATATAGAGGTCCTGTATGGCAGGGAGCTCGGCCACAGGGCCGTCCACATCACCCTCTGACACTGCCTGATATAGAGCTCCTGTATGGCAGGGAGCTCGGCCGTAGGGCCGTCCACATCCCCCTCTGACACTGCCTGATATAGAGGTCCTGTATGGCAGGGAGCTCGGCCACAGGGCCGTCCACATCCCCCTCTGACACTGCCTGATATAGAGGTCCTGTATGGCAGGGAGCTCGGCCGTAGGGCCGTCCACATCCCCCTCTGACACTGTCTGATATAGAGGTCCTGTATGGCAGGGAGCCAGGTTGTCACATCACCCTCTGACACTGCCTGATATAGAGGTCCTGTATGGCAGGGAGCTGGCCGCAGGGCCGTCCACATGCTGTGATACAGCCTGATATAGAGGTCCTGTATGGCAGGGAGCTCGGCCGCAGGGCCGTCCACATCCCCCTACGACACTGCCTGATATAGAGGTCCTGTATGGCAGGGAGCTCGGCCGTAGGGCCGTCCACATCCCCCTCTGACACTGCCTGATATAGAGGTCCTGTATGGCAGGGAGCTCGGCCACAGGGCCGTCCACATCCCCCTCTGACACTGCCTGATATAGAGGTCCTGTATGGCAGGGAGCTCGGCCGTAGGGCCGTCCACATCCCCCTCTGACACTGCCTGATATAGAGGTCCTGTATGGCAGGGAGCTCGGCCACAGGGCCGTCCACATCACCCTCTGACACTGCCTGATATAGAGGTCCTGTATGGCAGGGAGCCAGGTTGTCACATCACCCTCTGACACTGCCTGATATAGAGGTCCTGTATGGCAGGGAGCTGGCCGCAGGGCCGTCCACATGCTGTGATACAGCCTGATATAGAGGTCCTGTATGGCAGGGAGCTCGGCCGCAGGGCCGTCCACATCCCCCTCTGACACTGCCTGATATAGAGGTCCTGTATGGCAGGGAGCTGGCCGCAGGGCCGTCCACATCACCCTCTGACACTGCCTGATATAGAGGTCCTGTATGGCAGGGAGCTCGGCCGCAGGGCCGTCCACATGCTGTGATACAGCCTGATATAGAGGTCCTGTATGGCAGGGAGCTCGGCCGCAGGGCCGTCCACATCACCCTCTGACACTGCCTGATATAGAGGTCCTGTATGGCAGGGAGCTGGCCGCAGGGCCGTCCACATGCTGTGATACAGCCTGATATAGAGGTCCTGTATGGCAGGGAGCTCGGCCTGCCTGATATAGAGGTCCTGTATGGCAGGGAGCTCGGCCGCAGGGCCGTCCACATGCAGTGATACAGCCTGATATAGAGGTCCTGTATGGCAGGGAGCTCGGCCACAGGGCCGTCCACATCCCCCTCTGACACTGCCTGATATAGAGGTCCTGTATGGCAGGAAGCTCGGCCTGCCTGATATAGAGGTCCTGTATGGCAGGAAGCTCGGCCTGCCTGATATAGAGGTCCTGTATGGCAGGGAGCTCGGCCGCAGGGCCGTCCACATGCAGTGATACAGCCTGATATAGAGGTCCTGTATGGCAGGGAGCTCGGCCACAGGGCCGTCCACATCCCCCTCTGACACTGCCTGATATAGAGGTCCTGTATGGCAGGGAGCTCGGCCACAGGGCCGTCCACATCCCCTCTCTGACACTGCCTGATATAGAGGTCCTGTATGGCAGGGAGCTCGGCCGCAGGGCCGTCCACATGCTGTGATACAGCCTGATATAGAGGTCCTGTATGGCAGGGAGTGATGCTGTGATACAGCCTGATATAGAGGTCCTGTATGGCAGGGAGTGATGCTGTGATACAGCCTGATATAGAGGTCCTGTATGGCAGGGAGTGATGCTGTGATACAGCCTGATATAGAGGTCCTGTATGGCAGGGAGTGATACAGTGATACAGCCTGATATAGAGGTCCTGTATGGCAGGGAGTGATACAGTGATACAGCCTGATATAGAGGTCCTGTATGGCAGGGAGTGATACAGTGATACAGCCTGATATAGAGGTCCTGTATGGCAGGGAGTGATGCAGTGATACAGCCTGATATAGAGGTCCTGTATGGCAGGGAGTGATGCTGTGATACAGCCTGATATAGAGGTCCTGTATGGCAGGGAGCTCGGCCGCAGGGCCGTCCACATGCTGTGATACAGCCTGATATAGAGGTCCTGTATGGCAGGGAGCTCGGCCGCAGGGCCGTCCACATCCCCCTCTGACACTGCCTGATATAGAGGTCCTGTATGGCAGGGAGTGATGCTGTGATACAGCCTGATATAGAGGTCCTGTATGGCAGGGAGTGATGCTGTGATACAGCCTGATATAGAGGTCCTGTATGGCAGGGAGTGATGCTGTGATACAGCCTGATATAGAGGTCCTGTATGGCAGGGAGTGATGCAGTGATACAGCCTGATATAGAGGTCCTGTATGGCAGGGAGTGATGCTGTGATACAGCCTGATATAAAGGTCCTGTATGGCAGGGAGTGATACAGTGATACAGCCTGATATAGAGGTCCTGTGTGGCAGGGAGTGATACAGTGATACAGCCTGATATAGAGGTCCTGTATGGCAGGGAGTGATGCTGTGATACAGCCTGATATAGAGGTCCTGTATGGCAGGGAGTGATACAGTGATACAGCCTGATATAGAGGTCCTGTATGGCAGGGAGTGATACAGTGATACAGCCTGATATAGAGGTCCTGTATGGCAGGGAGTGATACAGTGATACTGCCTGATATAGAGGTCCTGTATGGCAGGGAGTGATACAGTGATACTGCCTGATATAGAGGTCCTGTATGGCAGGGAGTGATACAGTGATACTGCCTGATATAGAGGTCCTGTATGGCAGGGAGCTCGGCCGCAGGGCCGTCCACATGCTGTGATACAGCCTGATATAGAGGTCCTGTATGGCAGGGAGTGATACTGTGATACAGCCTGATATAGAGGTCCTGTATGGCAGGGAGTGATGCTGTGATACAGCCTGATATAGAGGTCCTGTATGGCAGGGAGCTCGGCCTGCCTGATATAGAGGTCCTGTATGGCAGGGAGTGATGCTGTGATACAGCCTGATATAGAGGTCCTGTATGGCAGGGAGTGATGCTGTGATACAGCCTGATATAGAGGTCCTGTATGGCAGGGAGTGATGATGTGATACAGCCTGATATAGAGGTCCTGTATGGCAGGGAGTGATGCTGTGATACAGCCTGATATAGAGGTCCTGTATGGCAGGGAGTGATACAGTGATACAGCCTGATATAGAGGTCCTGTATGGCAGGGAGTGATGCTGTGATACAGCCTGATATAGAGGTCCTGTATGGCAGGGAGTGATGCTGTGATACAGCCTGATATAGAGGTCCTGTATGGCAGGGAGTGATGCTGTGATACAGCCTGATATAGAGGTCCTGTATGGCAGGGAGTGATGCTGTGATACAGCCTGATATAGAGGTCCTGTATGGCAGGGAGTGATGCTGTGATACAGCCTGATATAGAGGTCCTGTATGGCAGGGAGTGATGCTGTGATACAGCCTGTCAAGATGCTCGATGATACATGCAGCTGTATAACATTTGAAGGATCCAAAAGGCCCAATGCCAAATAGTGAGTTATTAACCTGGCACGCTAACCTGGCACGCTAACCTGGCACGCTAACCTGGCACGCTAACCTGGCACGCTAACCTGGCACGCTAACGTAACCCTGGCACAGAGTACAGACAGGAATAAGCCAAGGTCACAGCCAGGGAAACAACACAGAATGGCTCAGATGTTCTAGAAATGTCTCTCAACCGAATGCAGTCTAATAAACTGCACTGACCCCGCCTTCCTCCACTTGTTTCTCTCTCCTCCCTTTCCACCCCTTTAGTCGATGTGAACTCAGTCTTTCTTCCCTAAGGAACCTCACACCATGCTGCTCTCGTCTTCTCCCCACCCCCTTCTCTTACTCACTTCTCCCCACCCCCTTCTCTTACTCACTTCTCCACCACCCCCTTCTCTTACTCACTTCTCCCCACCCCCTTCTCTTACTCACTTCTCCCCACCCCCTTCTCTTACTCACTTCTCCACCACCCCCTTCTCTTACTCACTTCTCCCCACCCCCTTCTCTTACTCACTTCTCCCCACCCCCTTCTCTTACTCACTTCTCCCCACCCCCTTCTCTTACTCACTTCTCCCCACCCCCTCTCTTACTCACTTCTCCACCACCCCCTTCTCTTACTCACTTCTCCCCCCCCCTTCTCTTACTCACTTCTCCCCACCCCCCTTCTCTTACTCACTTCTCCCCACCCCTTCTCTACTCACTTCTCCACCACCCCCTTCTCTTACTCACTTCTCCACCACCCCTTCTCTTACTCACTTCTCCACCACCCCCTTCTCTTACTCACTTCTCCCCACCCCCTTCTCTTACTCACTTCTCCCCACCCCCTTCTCTTACTCACTTCTCCCCACCCCCT